>NC_057343.1:56210000-56510000 GCF_016509475.1 Prionailurus bengalensis
AATCCCTGGACAATACGATCTCCTGGAAGTCTGCTATTACAAAGCCTCAAAGGATTTCCTAAATTGAAGTGAAAGTAGGAAGGGACAAGAAAGTGGAGCTTGTCAAATTCCCACTTGGAGGAAAGGATCAATGTTTGTACAAATTGCTAAACTGTTCATGAGGGAGAAATTAATACTTCAACAAGTGCTCCCTTGCTAGGACATGGAAACAGTTTCATTTAATTCTCTGGGGATTCTTCTCCCATGGTAAATAAACAGAATACAGAATGAATCTTAATTGATCTCTGCTTCATGCAGTATAAAATTGGTCTCTGTATCCTAAAGCCACACAGCTTTTGTTTTTTAAATTTTAAAAAAATATTTTTAACTTTTTAACGTTTATTTGTTTTTGAAAGACACAGAGAGAGCATGAGCGGAGTGAGGCAGAGAGAGAGGGAGACACAGAATCTGAAGCAGGCTCCAGGCTCTGAGCTGTCAGCACAGAGCCCCACGTAGGGTTCAAACCCATGAACTGTGAGATCATGACCTTAACTAAGGTCCGATGCTTAGCTGACTGAGCCATCCAGGAGCCCACTCCAGACAACTTTTGTACGCAGATTGTGGAGATAGTGGATCCATCTTCACAGACCACAAACCATTGCCTTAGATGTAGCTAAAGAGAATATTAACCTGAACAATGATAAAAGTTACTCTTAGCAACAATAGCAGCAACAAGAAATCACTGGTATAAAATTTTATTAATGTTTATTTATTTTGAGAGAGAGTGAGGAAGAGAGATAAATAGAGTGTGTACTAACAGGGGAGGAGCAGAGAGGGAGAGATAGAATCCCAAGCAGGTTCTGAGCTGTCAGCACAGAGCCCTTACACGAGGCTTGAACTCAGGCACTGTGAGATCATGACCAGAGCTGAAATGAAGTCTGACACTTAACCGACTGAGCCACTCAGGCACTCCACTAGTATGTAATTTTAAAGGAACATGTCTAGAGCTAACAATTCAGTTCATACTGCATAAAAATATAAAAATTGTTCAATTTTCCTTAATGAGTAATTTATACTGAGGATGCAGCCTGCTCCATTCATAAAGGGACACTACAACAGTTGTTCTCAAAACTTTGGTCTCATAATACCTTTATATTTTAAAAAATTATTGGAAGTCCCAAAGCATGTTTTTTATATTGATAATATCATTTGCCATAACATAAATTAAAACTGGGAAATTTTAAATGCATTTATTTAGGTATTTAAAATAGCCATAATCAGCATACTCACAGGATAACATAAATATAATATTTTATGAAAATAATCAAGAGCATCAGTGAAAAAGTGGCATTGTTTAAAATTCTGTGAATTTCTAATGTCTGTAATAAGGAGGTTGGATTCTCATATCTGTTTCTGCAGTCAATTTATTGAAATATGCTGTTTTGCTACAAATATATGAGGAAAATTAGCTTTGCACAGATAATATTTGAAAAATAAGAGTATTTAAATGATCTTTTCAGATAATCATGAATATTGATACTCTACAAACACTCAAGAAGTAGTAGTCTCTGAAATTATATTAGCCAAGTGACATCTTAAAAATATACCAGCAAACTTTTCAAACTTTATTAAGATTAAAATTCATCAGTTCATTTTGTACTTCCATGGATCTTTCATCCAGGCATGATTTTGTAAAATTATGTTTTGATTATTTTGGAAATACTGGTTAATATTGCAGTTCTTCTAAATTTTGATACATTTTATAACATGGTATTAAAAATTCACATTTGTTGGGGCTCTTGGGTGGCTCAGTCAGTTAATCATCTGACTCTTGAATTTGGCTCAGGTTATGATCTCATGGTTCATGAGTTTGAGCCCCACAGGACTCCGCAGTGACAGTGTGAAGCCTGCTTGGGGTTCTCTCTCTCTCTCTCTGTCTCTCTCTCTCTCTCTTTTTCTCTCCCTCTCCCCCAGTCTCTCACTCTGTCAAAATAAATAAAGAAACTTAAAAAAATTCACATTTGTTAATATCACTCATCTCATCAGGAGAAGTAAGTACTGGGAAGCTCTCAAGCTCACAGTGGCAGACACAAGTTTCTAAAAATTCTAATTTTCAACTGAAAATGAAAATTTTGTTAATGGCAAAAAATGTTTTTTCATTGACATTACAAGTTCACTTCTAATAAAATGTGTGCATATACTCACATCCGTGTAATCACTGTTTCACTGTCAGTGGTTCTTGCAAGGATAAAGTGGTATTCTATGATAAAAGTTATTTTATGCTTTACCTTAAGATAAGTATTATACTGCAGTAAGCAGCAGAAGTGCTTTTTGCATACTATACACTTCATCATACTGAGGATTAAGAAATGTTTTCTCAAGGGTCTAGATTTAATAAAATTAATAATTTTTACTGCTTCATCAAAGATATTATTAAGCGAAGCTGCTGCACTATGCACGAAACTTTTCAATTAGCAAATCTGAATTTTCTAATAACTAAGGGCAGAGCAACGGTGAATACAGAGAGCTAAGTGTATTATACTAAAGAAAATAGTAGAAGCTGTTTGCACAGACATTGTAAGGCCCATTAACCATAATGAATAATGGAAGCGTAACGTCCATTTGTGTTGTATTTTTGGTTTGAGCTGCTTATCTCTCTTTTGGCCACTCCAGTTTACTTGAAATTATTCTCTGTTGTTTGAGCCTGGGACACTGCTTTCAGAGGTTGCGTGAAGTAGGTGAGAAAAGATTATGAATTTGCTGTCCTCCACAAATGTCTGCTGCAAGGAAAGTGATTATGTTCATGAAGCATTCTTGAGGTTTTATTCTTTTAATATGAAGAGTCATTTCTACCAGCAAGCAGCTCTACAGTGGGCCTCTATAGGCACCAGAGTGCTGCAGAGTTTTTGGAATGTTGTGCTTCACAGTAGAGTTTATGGAATGTATAGATCTATACTTATGGGCAGAAAAATGGAGACCAGTTGGCTGCCTAAGCACATTACAGAACAAAACAGGACACTCCATATGAATCTAGGTTACACTGAAAAAAAAAAATCTACACCCATGAGAGTCAGTAGATATCAGATGATTCCTCATGTGTTACTTCTCAGTTTATCTGCAGTTATTTTTGCAGACTTGCTTTCTCTGAAGCCAACAGGTTGGTGATGCTTTTTCTCCGTCTGCCATTATCACTGAGGTTTTGCCCCAGTGAGCTTAACTTTTCCTTCTTACAGCAGTAAAGCAGCAGCAATGTAAGTAATCTTAATCAATTTTTCTCCTAAAAACAACATTATTAATAATAACAATTTTAATTAAAAATATAAAGGCAAAACAAATCTCAAATATAGAAAACCAACCTATATCAAATTCTTCCCATAGACCCCTTTACCTCTGTGCAAAGAGCAAGAGACATTGGGTATAATAATTCATTTTCAAACTATTTTCTTCTTCAGTGTAAATATGCTATCTATGTATATATTAATGTAAGTTGAATTAAATGTGTTAAACCATTCCCTTTCAGAATTCCAGTGAAATTTTGAAATAAAAAGTGAAAATCAATATCTCTTTGTTTTACAAATAATTTGAGATGCTTACATTTGTCAGTTATTTTTATGATAGAAAATAGTAAAATTTGCAACAGTGCTGTACCTAAATTTGATATTTAAAGGCAATGTTCCTTATTTGCAGTCAATTTAATCATTACAGTATAACAAAAAATGTTAAACAGTAGAGACAGATATGATTGATGGGATAAAAATTACATTCTGTCCCACTACACTTTAATTTGTTCCAAAAATAATTTATATTTAAACTAGCTTCAACTTATCACTAAAATAGTGGCCCCACATTTCCTTCAACAAATCTGCCATCATGGATGACAAGCAGTCAAGTTAATTTTGAAAGCTAAAACTTTTGGCTTGAAAAAGAAAACCAGGATTATCTAAAATAATTTTTAGAAAAGCATTTTAGGAGCTTCTGAGTGGCTCAGTCAGTTAAGCGTCTGACTTCAACCTAGGTCATGATCTCGCAGTCCGTGAGTTTGGGCCTCGCGTCAGGCCCTGTGCTGACAGCTCAGAGCCTGGAGCCTGCTTCAGATTCTGTCTCCCTCTCTCTCTGCCCCTCCTCTCTCTCTGTCTCTCTCTCTCTCTCTCTCTCTCCTTCTCTCAAAAATAAATAAAACATTAAGAAAAATATAGAAGAGCATTTTAAGGAAGGTATATGAAATATTGATTCTTTTTAGACATTAAAGTAATGTTTATTACCATAGTATAATATTTTCATTTAAAAAACTGACAAATATAATAGGTAACCAAACATATTTTAAGAGAATTCCCATAGATACAACTGCATAATAAATCATATTTTTTAAATGTGCCCACAGTTTTTCACTTTAGCAACAAAATAATTATTAAAAATAACAAATAGCTCTAAAACAAAATGAACTCTCCTGTAAAAATGGAAAGATTGCAGTCTATCTCAAAATATTGTCATCTCAAAGCTAATGTTTTTTTAGTAATAATTTAACTATGGAATTTTTGTGAAAACAAACTTGGCCCTTATTGTAACAGCTTCCATCTGACATTGAGTTTAAAGACATCTGGACAATAGCATACCTACATCAGATTTTCAACCTGAGTTGGTTGTTCCATAAGTAGAAACCAGAGTGGTACCAGATAGTACATTATATCCCCAAAGACTCCAATCAGAGAATTGATCAAGTTCAAGAAACAGAACTGTGTGCTGTGATATGGTGATTATGAGAGAGATATATTTGGGCTTCCCATTTCTTGCACAGAGCTCTCAAACCCCTTATAATTTCCTAAGTGAGAGAAACATAGGTGTCATATTAATGAGGTAATTTTGGGACCCCACCCAGGGCTGAGGGCTGGTTGCCAGTGGAGCCAACTTTGTAATTAAAGTATTAGAACATTCACTTCCACCCCTCTGACCTCCATGTTGGGAAAAGAGGCTGGCTGACTTAATTATTCATTCTTATGTATGAAGCCTCCTTAAAAAGGGTTTAGAGAGCTTCCAGTTTAGGGAGCATGCAGAGATTTAGGGAGAGTGGTCCACTCCAAGAGAACAAGAAAGCTCTACACCTTTTCCTCATACCTTCTCATATATATAACTTCTATCTGTGGTTCCTGAGCTGTGTCCTTTTATGATAAACCACAATTTGGTAAGTAAAATGTTTCTTTGAGTTCTGCGAGCCACTATAGCAAATTAATCAAACGCAAGGAGGGGATTCATGGGAAGCTCTGATTAATAGCCAATCAGAGAGAAGTACAGGCAGCAACCTGGACTGAATAACTGGCAACTGAAACCAGAAGCAGGGGTCCTTCGGATAGGTCAGAAGCACAGGTTTTTCCTACACCTTTGTTTTGAACTGGTGTCTGAAGTGAGTGTGGGGGCAGTCTTATGGTACTGAGCCTTTCACCTGTAGAATTTCATGCTAGCTCCAGGGGAAGATAAGTGTTAGAATTGAGTTGAATTGTAGGACATCTAGCCCATGTCCAAGAATTACTGTTTAGTGTTGTGGGAAACAGCCTTTCCCATGTTGCAATTGGGTCTAGGAACCCAAAAGATGTACCAACTTCTGTAACATGCTTTGAATGGCTAGGGTAGAGAACACTATGCTAAAAAAGGAAACTTTGGGAGTTGCACCAATTACACAGGATCAGATAATTGAAAAAAATCGGAAGCCTCTAGCTTGTACTGTGGTAAGGCTTTTTGTTCAGCAGTAGAAAGTAAGATCAGGCTACCAAGAGGGTCTCAGGATTCTATATGCAGGCCCCTAGGCTCCTTTCTCAGTTGCAAAGGATCTGCTTCATCCTTTTTTTTTTTTTTTTAAGTTTATTTATTTTGAGAGAAAGCATGAGCAAGGGAGGGACACAGAGAGAGAGAGGTGGAGAGAGATAATCCCTAGCAGGCTCCACGCTCTGCACTGAGCCCAATTTGAGGCTCAATCTCAGGACCATGAGATTATGCCCTGGGCCTAAATCAAGAGACAGATGCTTAACTGATTGAGCCACACGAATGTCCAAGATCTCTTTTATCTTGATGACACAGACACATGCAGGAATTGTGGTTTCAAGAGGGCCCATGTAAAAATTCACTGTTATGTCTTGGACCCCTTTGGTCATATAACCAATCCAGTTTGTGTAACTGGTTAACAGGTGTAAATCATAAAACAATGCATCCCTAAACAATGTAGACAAGCAAATCCTGGCCGTCTCTGAATGAGTTCTGAACTTTAAGCTGCATATTTCATCCTTATCTTGGCGAAGCATCAACAGCAAACTTTTAGCCTTTGGTGAGGATAAGCATTGCACTAAACTAGTCCACTTATAAGGTAACCCTATCTTACATAGGAGCTAAGAGAAATATGGCTGAAAACAATGAAATATATAGTTGGTTCTGTTTTATAAAAATGTATTACTTTAAAATCTAGAAACAATAAGTATATTTTCCTTGCCTTTTTAATTTAGAGAGAGCTCCTTAAACTTTTTTTTAATGTTTATTTTGTGTGTGAGAGAGAGAATTAAAAAAAGTTTTTTCAGTTTATTTTGAGAGAGACAGAGACTGCACCAGTGGGGGAGGGGCAGAGAGAGAGAGAGAGAGAGAGAGGGAGAAAGAGAATCCCAAACAGACTCTATGCTGTCAGTGCAGAGCACCACGTGGGGACTGAACCCACGAAACTGCAAGACCACAATCTGTGCCAAAACCAAGAGTCAGACACTTAACTCACTGAGCCACCCAGGCGCCCCTTTATTTAATTTGAGAGACAGCAAGGGGAGGGGAGAGAACGAGTAGGAGAAGGGCAGAGAGAGAGAATCCCAAGCAGGCTCCACGCCGAGCCAAGCAGTGGGCTCAAGGCTCAATGCGGGGCTTGATTTCACGACCCCAAGGTCACGACCAGGAGATCATGAGTTGAGCTGATAGCAAGAGTTGACCACTTAACCAGCTGAGCCACCCAGGAACCCCAGGATCTCCCTAAACTTTAAAGAAACACTTTCCTACACCTAATTAAGAGATGGTGCTGCAAGTTTGGAGGACAAATAAAAAACAAATGGATTCACAGAATTTCCCATCAACATCTGACTTCCTCCCCCCACCCCACTCCAGTTCCCTATGTTGTCAAAATCACTTCCTGTTGCTGTACAAGTTGTAAACCAGTTATAAGTTCCATTTCTTTGTTGTTTTGTTTTGTTGCTTTATTTCTATGAAAGTTATGACTGATGATTCCTATCCCTAACCCCTACTCTTACTGTTACCCATGTGTGCAAAAACTTGTGGAATTTATCTTGGAAGCAAACATACTTGCATTACCAACTCTGTAAGGAACTTTTCTTCTCTGCATTTTCTTTGTTAGTTATCTCTACCCAAGGGAATTTTAAACTCCCCTCTCAAATTTTAAATTATCTCTCCTCAAATTTCTGACCAGTAGCCATGAAAAAGAGTGAAATCTTGCCATTTCCAATGGCATGGATGGAGCCAGAGAGTATTATGCTAAGCAAAATAAGTCAGTCGGAGAAAGACAAATATCATCTGATTTCACTCATATGTGGAATTTAAGAAACTAAACAAACAAGCAAAGGGGAAAAAGAACAGAGAGGCAAATAGACTCTTACCTATACAGAACAAACTGATAGTTATCAGAGGGGAGGTGGGCAGGGGGATGCGTTAAGTGGGTAATGGGAATTAAGGAGTGCACTTGTGATGAGCACAAGGTGAGGTATGGAAGTGTTCAATCACCATATTGTACACTTGAAACTAATATTACACTGTATGTTAAATACCTGAAATTTAAGTTAAAAAAAAAGGAAGAAAGAAAAACTTAAAGGATATTAAAATAACTTCGGGAAAGAAGTGGAAGGATTTTGCTATCAGCCTAAAACTTTTTCTTGTCTCCATTATCTCTGTGCAGTCCCATACATTTGCTTCTACTGTTTGATATTACAGGACGACCCAATTAAAAAAAAAAGAATAATCAAAATATTTCTTGTCAACATGAATCCTCAGTTCTTTATAAATTTATTTAAGTTTATATGTAGTTGAATTAACCAATATGACGTTGAATATAATGTTATTCAGTGTTAGAATGGAATATGTGATCATGTAAGATAATATTCTCCTTTTTATAACCTGATTTTTTCTTTCCTTTTTAATTGTTTCATTTACTTTAAAAAAAAAACTTTGAATCAATTATGCCATAACATAAAGATTAATTACAGAAATTTATGTAGTCATATATTGCTAACCTTTTTTCCAAAATATACTGTCAAATAGGTCTATAGATATATTGATTTTGCATATGCTGATATATTTTCAGAAATATAGACACACTTGTGTTGGGGGAGAGAATAATTTAATATTTCTAGAAAATATAAAAGTCATAAAACCAACCTCTCAAAACTGACAGTACAGAGGCTAATTTTGTTTTACATATTTATCAATTTTATGCATGAAAATAAAATATTCATCACACAAATAGAAAGTGACATTGTATGCATAAATTCATATGCTATGGTTCAGCTATAAATTGTGATTCAGTGTGAATGTTGCAGAAAAACTAATTTCTAATTTCATATATTTACATTTTATTACTGCAAACCTCTGTGTTAGTGATACTATTACATTGAACTCTTGAGATGATTATAAAAATATATTTATACAAAATTAGTTTTTAATAACCAGAAAATATACAAAATCATGTCTACCACAGTGTGAAGTTTGTGTGTAGTTTTGTGGTATGAGGAGATGGGCACACAGAAACTTGAGAACACCAAGTTTCTTAATGTAAATGATACTACAAAATTATATCATGACTTTTTTTCTCATACAATTCAGATTTTTTCAATGACATGACTTCAGTTGTTTCCCCATATCATAATCTATGAAGTTCCATGATATATTTGGTTCATCAGTATATCCCCATGTTTGGAAAGGGCCTATCACACAGAAGTTGCTTAATAAGTAATATTCGAATGATAAAATAAAAACATTAATGAACTTTGAGATGTTTGACATCTAGTTGTTTTTAATTTTTAAATAATATAAAGTTGTTTTTTTTTTAATTTGTGTGGTGTATGCAATCCCAATAGGTTAACTAAAAGTACTTTAAAAAAAGAATGAGGTTGGGACATCTGGGTGGCTTAGTTGGCTGAACATCCAATTTAGGCTCAGGTCCTGATCTCATGGTATGTGAGTTCAAGCCCCATATCAGGCTCTCTGCTGTCAGTGCAGACTCTACTTCAGATCCTCTGTCCCACTCTGCCCCTCTCCCTCTTTCAGTTTTATAAATAAAACATTAAAAAGTGGAGTTATATTTCTTGTTTTTCATTCATTTTCATTTCATGGCTGCTTAAACTATGTGTATAATGACAGTGAATTTTTTATCATCAAATATAAAACTCTTTTTATGTTTTTTTACCAAAACATTTTGTGTCACGTAGCATCATGTTATGTATTTATTTGTGCTTTTCTTTTTCTAGTATATTGTTAGAAACTTAAGTTATTGTGTAGAAGTTCTTTTTTTCTGATATTAATTCTTAGAGCTATATATTTTCCTCTCAGTACTGTTATGGTTCCATCTCCTACATTTTGATGTGCTGTGCAGTTTTGTTTTCATTCTGTTCTAAATATTTTCAAGTTTCCATTATAATTTCTTCTTTGACCAATATGTTATTTAAAAGTCTGGCTTTTCATTTCCAAATAATTGAAGATTTTCTAAATTTCCTTCTGTTGTTGATACCAAATTTAATTTTATTGTATTCAGAAAGTACTTTCATTATAACAGTCCTTTTAAGTTCATTGGAACTTGTTTTATTGTGTCTATTGTGGAAGTATTAATTATATTTGGGCTTGACAAAAAAAAAATGTGTATTCTGCAGTCATTTGGTAGAATGTTTTCTGTGTCACGTTGCTACTTGATAGTGTTTTTCAAATCTACTGTATGCTTGCTAAATATCTATATTTTCAAAATATTTGGCTTTTCATATTGAGCTTCTTTTGGAATTATTTTATTGATATAAAATAAGTCATAGTGTAATTATTTTGAGTAAAGTTGAACAATTTTTAATATTCTGGGAAATATAAATTTCACAAGATATTTCTGTTTTGGCAACTGTGTCTCTGCCCATTTTCTTACAGGATTTTTGCTCTTTTTCTTCAATTTTTAATGTTTCCTATTATACCACTGATATTGGCCCTTTATCTGTGATATATATTGCAAGTACTTTTTTAGTCTTTCATTTATCTCTTAAGTTTAGTCATGATGCCCTCTCCCTAAAGGCTATGATTATTCTGTCATTTTATGTGGACACATTTTATTATAGTAGTAGTAGTAGTAGTAGTAGTAGTAGTACTATTATTTTGTACCTGGAACTTGATTTCATATAATAATTGTATATTTCTATATATCAATGATACTGATAAACTACTTAATTTTTTTAGTACTTCTATATTTTACTTTTTTATAAGTAAATTTCTGATGTTAGAAATTTCATTCCTGTACGTGGTGGTGAGGAATTGATCAAATTTTACCTTTTTTTTTTTTCTAAATGGCTATCCAGTTGTCTGAAAATCTTTTGTTTAAAATGCCATCTTTGGGGCGCCTGGGTGGCGCAGTCGGTTGAGCATCCGACTTCAGCCAGGTCACGATCTCGCGGTCCGTGAGTTCGAGCCCCGCGTCGGGCTCTGGGCTGATGGCTCAGAGCCTGGAGCCTGTTTCTGATTCTGTGTCTCCCTCTCTCTCTGCCCCTCCCCCGTTCATGCTCTGTCTCTCTCTGTCCCAAAAATAAACGTTGAAAGAAAAAAAAAATTAAAAATAAAATAAAATAAAATGCCATCTTTAACACAGAGATTTGAGATAACATCTTACCATTTACTTTTTGTGTGTGTTAAGATAGATCTAATTCTATGGTTTTTATCATATGTCTTTAGTTTTTTGTCTTCTTCATGTATCTGCAGCCCAATATTTAAATTTTAGAAGCTTTATAGACTTAAAATCTGTGAAGACTATGTCTATTACCAACTCATCCCTCTTTACTTTAGTACTTTTCTAACTTTTTTGTTTTTATTTTTAATAAGAAATTTAGCAGCCCTTCACTTCCTTATCTACAAGTAGAATATCCTCTCTCTATATTATTGATTTTTCTCCATATGCAATGCTTTTCTGTAGCTTCTAGTTTTGGTCCCACTCACTTTCAAGTCCTTTCCCTGAAACCTGTGTGGTGGATCACCAGGATGGCATTTGGGCATGAATACTGGACTTTTCCTTTCTAGATTGCTCCAGGTACATTTTAAGCTCTTCTTTACTCTTATTGAGAGTCTCCCGAACCTCCTATTTTTCTACTGAGTAAACAGAGTCATAGTAGTGAGTTGAAAATCAGAGATCTTTTGGAATATATTTTCCCTATTCATGGGTAATTTGAATGTTGCAGTATTTTCTGTCTTCTAGGAATGCTAAATTCATGGGCCATGTATGATTTTTCTCTTATATTCATTCATAGATAGATATATAGATAGATGATAGATTCTTTTTTTGTTTTGTTTTGTTTTGTTTGATTTTTTGAGGAAGAGTGTGGGAGATTTTCACAATCAAGCAGCTACTATTATTTTCCCAAACTACAAGTCTGAAAAAGTAACTGGAGTTTTAAAATAGAGAAATATTCTAGGTAGAGTGTTTAATTATTACAGTTTTAATTTTTGAAATATATCACGGTAAGTAGCAGTAGAGAGAGATAGTAATGACTGTGAGAGCTACTTTGGAGATAAAATTGATGATTTCATGATGGGTTAACTAAGAAGAATTAGGTATAAGGTGGTGGTAACATGGGTTACTCACTGATAACTTACAAAATACAATAGACAATAAAACCACTTACTGAGAAATAAAACAAAATACCAGATTGTAGGAAGATATTTGTTAGTTTTTGATATATTTAATAATATGTATTAACAATAATTCTAAAAATTATTTGAAGGTATTAATAATTTATAATTAACCCCTATCAATAAATATACATAATTTATCTGCTCAAAGATGGTTCTTAAATCTGTGGGTACCTATGAGCTTTCCAAGGATAGTCCAGTAAAATAACAATGGAAATGTCCATTGATTTTAGTGATGTGGAAATACTCTGTAGTCCAAGTCAGTGATGTTTCAGAATTTAAAGGGACCAGAAACAAAACCAAAGTAGTTTGAGAAGTGATGGATTAGAAATATAAGTTTGAATTTTAAAGAAATTTTAGAAAGAGTTAAATATGCCAGAAACCATAGCGAACCTGCCAATGTGAATATGTTAAGAAATGTTTTATTATTTTTACTTTATGGCCATTTTACTGCTTTATCATTAGGGGTTCATTATTAATGATTTAGCATTGTTTTTACAACTCAGATAATTATCTTTAAAACAGATTTTCCACCAGTCTTTTTTGTTTGAGCTTTTACATGCCCTTAAATTCACTTCTGGTTCCAAGGTCCTTGGTGTCACCAATTCTTACACCTTTGGGAATTTTTGTTGTGTAATTTAAAATGATTTTTACTCTAGCCAATAGCCAGATTAGGATGAAACTTTCCAGGTCTGCTAAATCATTTAGCATCCATCCAATTGCTTTTTAGGATCCAAACTTTTCTTGCTATTCTTTTATCTTTTGTCATTGAGTTTGTGTATTTATACCCTTTTTAAGTCACTTTATTCGTATTTTAGTAAAATTTCAAGAATGTGCAAAAATAAATGTCTTCATTTAACCATGTTCTCTGTAAATTTTTTGCTAAAATTATTCCTCAAATATATTAGCATAGTTAATAACAAATACTTTTTTGTAAATATGCACTTCTATAAAGTAACATAGAGTAAATATAAGATGGGGGATTAAAAGCAGATAATTATTGAAACTAGTTAAAATATTGATACCAAAATAAATATTGATACCAAAATAAATATTGATACCAAAATAAATATTGATACCAAAATATTAAAGATTAAATTTAAATTTGATTAGTCAAGGAAATGATTAAATTATATTTTTATTCTCTGTATAGGTAATGATAATATGCAAACCATTGATGTATGAACGGGCAATCCAAAAGTATAAAGAAACAAATTTAGGAAAGAATATATTATATGATGGGGCACCTGGGTGGTTCAGTCAGTTGACCGTCTGACTTTGGCTCACATCATGACCTCATGGTTTGTGAGTTTGAGCCCTGCATCGGGCTCATTGCTGTCAGCTCAGAGCCCACTTTGGATCTTTTGTCCCCCTCTTTCTCTGCCCCTCCCCTGCTTATGCTCTGTCTCTCAAAAATAAATAAACAATGAAAAAATACAATATATGATGCACGAAGTAGTTTACATTAGAAGTATTATGCCAGTTCCCTGATTTTGTGGTGTTGAGTGTATTGTGTACTTTTAAAATACTGTATATAATTTCTTATCATTCATTCTCCTTCTAAATAAAATTTTGTACTAAACTTCATATTATTTTCCTGTAAACGATGTACAAAAATTCGTAAATGCTAGCCCTCTCTATACGTCTATTTTTTTTTTAAGTTTATTTGAGAGAGAGAGAGAGAGAGAGAGAGAGAGAGAGAGAGAGAGAGAACCACCAGGGGAGTGGCAGAGAGAGAGGGAGCAGAGGATCTGATGTGGGATCCATGTTGACAGCAGAGAGCCCACTGCAGGGCTCAAACTCATGAACCTTGAGATCATGACCTGAGCCAAAGTTGGGCACTTAACTGAGTGAGCCACCCAGGTGCCCCAGGCCTCTCAATATTTAATGTACTCTCTGAATAATGGCTAATAGATAGTAAGTAAATACATGTAAAAAGACCTGTTCCAAGCCCTTTTTCTCTCATTATCTCATTTATTATATCCAAGAACCCAGAAAGACTATACCATTTGCCAAAGCTAGGAGGTGATAAAGTAGGATTCATACCCATATCTATTTGAATCAAGAGACCCATACATTATATACACTTATTCCTCTTCCAACTTAAATTGGAGATTAAGGGTGAGTGCATTTTCCATTATTTTCAATCTTCTGTTCAACAGACATATTTAAAGATGGGGGAAAGGCCCACCACCATCCCTACATCATGTGGTAACCATATTATTTCATAAATGACATAATGCCATTGTTATATACAAAATCTTTTTGTTTCTTCATAGAGGACTTTCAACTACTTCTAAAGGTATAACATCACAAAGTTATTACCAAATCTATATTATTATGACAACGTGACTTCTTAATTTCCCTTTTATGTTCTAATTTTATTCTACTTTTTAATTATAAATGTATTTTGTACCTTATTTTAGTTTAAGGATCATTTTCAAATGAAATAAACATATTACCCTTTAAGACATTGATCTATAAATATGTATTTAGAAAGGTGACAATTCAAAGTATTCCTGTCAAAACATTTTTTTTTCACACATTTATTTTGGAGAATTATTTTTCTAAAAATTTCTCTAAATTTCAGTAAGTCACAATTGTAGATATTTGACATTTTAAAACAATTATATTTATTCTTTATAATCTTCATGAGGGCTTTATATGTTTGACCTTATCTTACTTTTCACATGGTTAAATTAGCATTTCTCTTTACTGTCATCATTGAAATCAAGCATGTAGTCATTTTAGGGCTACATGAAATCAAACATGTAGTCATTTTAGGGCTACTTAATGGAGTTTAAATTTTTACTTATATCCTCTGACTACTTTTGCTTTCTTATGAGAGTTCTGTTTCTATTTACCTTATTTTATTCCATCTTAAAGTTCTCTACTCAAATGCATATAGATATTAGTTGTTTTCTTGTAAGAATCCTCATTTTTAGATACATTTTGTATTTAGTTTTTTATTTTTCCTCTCCTGGAAAGAGCATATTTTTATGTCATCTGTTTTATTTCCTCTCTCTAAAAATAGAAAATAATGTTATTTTTATTTTAGGTATTTTTTATTTGATCCTATAATTATAGTAATCCCATATCAAAAGGACTTGCTTTTAGTACTTATATGAATTGTTTTGTTTTTCTCTTTTCATATCTTTATATACATCATACAACTTATTTTCAATTTAGTTCATTTTTGGTCTATTAAAAGACTAAAATTTATCATGATAGCATATGTGCATGTGAGTGTGCATGCTTTCAGTTACATAGAATGCAATATGAATAAAAGGCACAGAAGAAACTACCTTCTAGAACAGTAACTAAGGAACATCTAATTTTCTATTGTACTATTTAATAGAATCTAGCTTTGTACTACAAATGGAGGTGATATGCCTTATACTTACATTTATTTATTTATTTATTTATTTATTTATTTATTTATTTATTTATATAGAATATACTTTACTGTCAAATTGACTTACATACAACACCCAGTGCTCATCCCAACAAGTGCCCTCCTCAATGCCCATCACCCATTTTCCTCTCCCCCCTCACTCCCCATCAACCCTCAGTTTGTTCTCAGTATTTAAGAGTCTCTTATGGCTTGCCTCCCTACCCTCTTCCATTCCCCCATGGTCTTCTATTAAGTTTCTCAAGATCCACATATGAGTGAAAACATATATCTCTTTCTCTGACTGACTTACATTTATTTAAAACAGACTTTAGGTAGACACCATGCCAACTTATGAGTTACAGTAGTGAACAAGACAAAATGGAAATTACATTTTATAAAATAATTACATAATTATGAACATTTAGTGATTTTTATCTAATCTTGTAAAATCTTAGCATTTGTGCCAATGATAATAATCAGGCAAACCTGGTAAGTGTTGTGGTAAATGGAGTTCCATAAAATGTGTGTCCAATAGATAGTATTTACCTGAATTGTGTTTCTCTAAATAAAGACACTACTCCATAAATAATTAAAACTAAAAAGCAAATCACCAATATGAAACAATTGAGTGAATCTCTATACGACATATCCAAATAAAATTGTATCAGTAATCTAGTTCAAATTAAGCAAAAAAATATTTTAATATATATTTTTACAAAGACTAAATTCTTACATAATATGCCAATTTTGCAGTTCCTTTTTTTTGCCCATTGATACTTAGTATAGGCGGAACAAGAATCATTTAACAAAAGTCAAATTATTGTCCAACTTCTGTCTTCTTTTATCTATGCTTCTTCCTCTGAAATGATGTTTAGCATTGGTTCAGCCAAAAGAACTTGTGGATTCTTCAATGTTCCTCTTAAACATAGTTTTTCAGAGTAATACATAAACATTTTTACAGCTGCAGTTTTCCTTTCATTTTTCATGGTCTAAGGACACTCACTAGTTTCTCAAACTTTATGGTTCTTTCAACATCTTATGTTTGCCTTGCTTGGAAGCAAGTTCTTTATAGAGAATATAATTTATTTATTAGGTAGGAATAAGGAGGGATGCATCTTCCTGAACATTTGTTATATCAATTTGCCTTATAGCTTTGGACAAGAATTGGGAGAAATTTCAAAGGGAAAAATTTTTGAAGTTGATTTAAATAGCCTGACATACCAAACTGTGTACTGCTCATTTTTCTTTCCAAATATCTCAGTTTATGACTCAGCTGCTCAAAATAATCTGCTTAATTAAATCAATGTTCACATACTCTATATATCCAATGTGCATATGGAAAGAAGAAATAGAAACAATATGCTTCAAATGAAATATTTTAAATAAAGTCCCATGCTAAATTTGATGTTAGGTATTTAAATATGCCTTTGTACTTTAATTTTGTAAAGACCTCAGTTTAACACTTAGAGTAACATGTGATATTACTAAAGGGATAGTTCTGCATTATTTTTGTAATTAATTTGAAGTTTATATATCCTACTTGAGATATTTACTATTATAGGAAGTACATATTCTTTTCTCCATTGTAAGAAGTCAAATCATGTTGATACTGACCAAAAAATATATGGCTAGAGAAGCTACATGTGAAGCTATGTATGATATTTCCATCTGGTAAATTCAATTAGCTATTTAATTTTGAGGCATGTCATATGACCCTAACCTAACTTAGATGGCCATTATTCTTCAGTTAATTATTAAAATAATAAAATACATAGCTAACTTGAACATAAGTCTACACCGATAAGATGGAATACAGTATTCAACAAAATGGAAGCTAAAGGATTAAATGCATAGGAAATGAAACAAGAAACCATGGCTCTCAAAGTCATTTAATTGACATATTTCTAAAATATGAAATCTTACTCTGATTTGGATTGCTGTTCTGAGAATATCTGACCTATTTTCCACACTTTGAAAGTTCCAAATGTCAGAGTTATATTCAATATTTGAAAATGCTAATTTTTAGCTCCTAAGAATGTTTGAATATTTGGCGAGTGCTTGTTATGTACCAAGGTAAATCCAATTTATTCTGCTGAGACTGTGCCTTTCATATTTGGCAATGTTATTCATGTACCAAGTGCTCTAATTTTCAACAAAGTGAAATTTAATGGTGAAATTAAAAGAAAAAGAGATAAATGGGGTAAAAAAATGTGAAAACATGATGTCAAAAGTAAAAAGAATAACTTTATTTTAGAATAAATTTGCAGGTGCCAATGTAATGTTACAGATTCATAAAATAAATGCATTTTATAATACGCCTCAAAAGTTTTTATATTTTTTGCATTATAAACAAGGGGACATAAGATAATTCAATTATTTACCTTTTACATGAATAAAATTAGAAGTGCATTTTTTTGTATAATGCAGCCAAAATAAATGAATATTGAGAAATTCTGTTTGGTTTTATCAGTAGGGATTTATTTATAAATTAACTGAAAACATTTTTAGTGTAACTTAGGATAGATAAAATGGAAATAATAATAAATATTGTGAAATCCATGATTGCATGATAAACATTTAACAATGGTTCTCATTGACATTGTTATCAGTAATGTGGCATTAGGAAACAAAACCAGGTAATGGCAGTTCTATACTCATGTCTTCTGCACTTGTTCACATTGTCTGTTTTGTCTCCAATTTATTGCTCTTTTCTTCACCTACCCAGAGACACTTAATTTCTCATTTTTGGAAATAGATTACTCCTTACATAAAATTTATCATGAGCATAATAAGATTTTTAAAAATAGATACTGGTTGATTATATAGATTTTGAGGTCAGACAATTTAGAGATTCAAATATTGTCTCTGATACTCACCACCTTTTAATTGGACAATTGCCTTAATTTATTTACACTTTCATCCATAAAATAGCCTAGTAAAGTACACTTCAAAGATGTGTTTTATGGGCTCCAGACTCCCAACTGTATACTATATATCTTCATTCGGTTGCCCCATTATTACCAAAACTAGACAAATCCACCAATGCATATACATCTTTCTTTGTGTCTTCTATTAACTCTTCTATTAACTCTCTCTATATACACACACATACACCTGAAAATATGAATATAATAGCACCGTTTATACAAGTAAGTACATAAAATAAAGTTTTATATAATAGTATATTGTCCTAATATAGCATAAATATTCAACAGCATACTATTATGAACTTTAAATGATCTTGTACATCTTTATTTACTGGTGTGTAAATGCATTTTTGAAAGACAAAATTAATAAAAATCATTTTTAAAATTATTTATTTTTCCATTTCAGATGTATTTGTACAAGGCACTTTTAAGGCAAGGTTTTGTCCTTTTTTGTTTTTCTAGATAGAAGTTCCAAATCAAAACAAACAAGAAAGAAAACAAGCAAACAGAAGTTAGAAAGTAAAAAAAGCCAAGGGTAGTGCATGCATACCAAATAATTAAAGTAGTACTGACTATTAATACTATGTGTACCAAAATGTTGCCTATGGCTGTTTACTTATAGTACTACAGATGCAATTGTCAGATGTTTACTTACAATATTAAGTGTATTAATTTATTTTGCACATTATCATTTAGTCAATGCAATACTAAACAGCAAGCTTTAATGAAATGTACTAAATCAATTATATATTTTCTACTTTCTATTTTTTTATTTAAAAAATGCATCTAGACTTTTTATGTTTCTCTTCAGTCTTTATACTATAGTAATAAATGAGGTTTTTTGTTATATAGTATAACTATCCTGAGAAATTAACCTTCACTTTTGCTGTTATTTGAAATATAGAGGGTTTTATTTTTTATTTACTTTTTATTTTTTGAAAGAGGGAGAGCATGCAAACGAGGGAGGGGGAGAGGGAGAGGGAGAGAGAGAATCTTAAGCAGACTCCATACACAGTGCAGAGCCTGACATGGGGCTCGATCTCACAACCATTGAGATCATGACCTGAGCCAAAATCAAGAGTCTGATGCTTAACCAACTAAGCCACCCAGGCACCCCTAAAGTATAGACGTTTTAAATACACGTGTGATATCTTAATGGAGATTTGAGCTGAAGCTTCAGATATTTATTCACTTAAAATTAAAGTAATTGTGGCTTTTTTATTCTTATAATTATCTTCAATATTCACTAATTAACTACTTAGTGAATTGTTTTCTAAGTGGATTTTAATAGATTTGTTTGTGAAATATCCAATAGTGGCCATTATGTGGTTATATGCAAAATAACATTTTAATGTTTAAGGAAAACCATTGAGAGAACACTCAAAAAAATACTGTGAAGGAACACAAATGTAAAAAGCCTCTCTCTTTTCTGAATGACAATTTTAGGGAAAAAGTTTCCTTATAGCCAGTTATGCATAAAAAATATAGGTATAGTATTAGAGGACTCACATATATAAAGCAGGGCTAGATTATGATAGGCACTTTAGCATACTAATAACAGTGGGATTTGGGAATCAAATTACCTGGGTAAAATTCTGACCCAGTTGTGTGGCCCAGGGATAGTTAACCTCTATGTGCTTCTTTTCTCTTGTATGTAAATGGATGCAATAATTGTACACGTGCCGTAGAATGACTGTGAAGATTGGATGAATTAAATTAATACTGTTAAAACATACGGAAGAGCATGCAATCCATATTTCCTGTGGCTGCACTCTTTTGCTCCTGATTGTCAGTGCTTAATAAAATTCAAAAGGAATGCAATGATTTTTGGAATAAAGTGCATCATTCTACAAGAGAATGAAAAACCTATAGACCTCAAAGACAGTAGATGAAAAGAGATGTACATGCTTGGAAAATGGTCTAAAACAGAATCTTTGTTAGCAAGGTGCTTTAATGTGTACATATTATTTGAATAATAACTTTGGACACTTGTAGATTATTTTATAAGTTTTCACTATATATATATATATATATATATGTATATGTCCATGTATGCCATGTGTGTGTGTGCATATTGTCTCTACTGGTCTTCTGTGGCACCTATGGTCAGATGTGAGTAAGGAAGTTGACTTTTGCTGATCTTGGGTGGACTGTCTTCCATGGTGCACACTTCAGGCACACTTTCAGGTGCCAATTGGGATGTCTGAGTTCTGGTACATGCGGTCTCTCATCCTTCACAGAATAGCCCATTTTGATTCACATGGTGGAAGGAAAGATTCTGAAAGTGAAAGTATGCAGTGCTTGAGGTCTAGGCTTAGAACTGACACACTTCAGTACCACTCCATTTTACTACTTAAAGCAAGTCTCAAGGCAAGGTCAAATTCAAGGTGTAGGGAAACAGATATCATTTTATGAGAAGCAGACCTTCAAGATAGCCTTCAAGATAGTAAAGGATACAGATGAGAAAGAGAGACAATTGTTTTGCCCCATTATCACTACACACTCAAGTAGAAATTTTCCATATTATACCACCTCTTAACATATCCTTTAATTTATTTGTCTGTTGTATTTATTTATCATTTCTCTTCTTATAAGGAAAGCCACCTCAGGCCAGGGATCTTTATTTCATTCACTCATGCATTCCAAGTGCTTTTGACAGTGACTGGCCCATAATAGGCAATCAAATTCCTGTTAAGTGAATGATTTAATACAAGATAAATTATTGGGGTTTATGTGGACTCCCAATTATCTTTTATTAATAAATATTAATAAATGGAATCAACAATTATTGATTAATGACATAAAATCATCTCAAGTGAACATATTATCACTGCTAGGAAAATGAATAGCCATGTTATGAGCTGAATGTTTGTATCCTCCTAAAATTCATATTTTGAAGTCCTAACTCCTAATGTGATCATATTTGGAGATGGGGCCCTTGAGAGGCAATTAGGATTAGATGATGTCATTATTGTGGGGCCTTCATGGAGGGATTAGTGCCTACATAAGAAAAGACATCAGAGCATTCTCTCTCTTTCTCCCTCTCTGTTTTTCTACACCCACACACACCAGGGAAAGACCATGTGAGAATACAGCAAGAAGGCAACTAACTGCAAGCCGGAAGGAGAACTCTCTTAGGAATCAAATTGGCTGTCACCCTGGTCTTAAATTTCCCAACCTCCAGAACTGTGAGAAAATAAATTTCTATTTATTTTTACTCAGTGGTATTTTGTTATGGTAGCCAGGTTGACTAAGACAGTATGCCACAGGCATCTCCAAATCCAAATGTGCCAAACTAAACATACATTTTCCCCCAACATTTTCGTTTGCATTCTTCACCTTGGTGGATGTACCATCATCCACCCAATTAACCAGACCAGAAAATGGGAATTATTACTGACTGTTCCTTCACCTTGTTAACCTTAGGCTGTAGGTTACAGATACTCATTCTACTGCGCTAGTAATAGTCATTATTTAAGGTTGACTTATAGTTTTGGAATGTTGATTACCTTTCTGCTGGCAGTGTGGTTTATAATTTTTTACTATGAACACATTTTTGGATGAAGCTCTTTTCAAAGAAAACCTTTAGACACTTGGTTGTTAAAATTTTTTAAGGATTGTTTCCCTTTGGCTTCAGCTGGAAACACAAAAGTTTAACCTGAGATATGGTATTATGTCAAGAGAGTGTGTTTATGGGTGGAAGGAGAGACAACATGATGTTCCCTCCTTTTTAAATCTTCTACTCATTCACGGATGAATACTTAACACTTTTATGCTTACCTCCAGCTCCCAGCCATTAAAGAGAGTAAAGAATTATCACCCATTCTTGTTTGGAATTACAACTTCAGACCCTAAATCCTGCATTCAGTTTCTATCCACCATAAGCCATCTAGATATAGCTTATCTTGACACTGTAGCTTTAATTTCTGAAATGTGTCTAATTTGTGTTTATCCCAGATAAGTACGTGTGTTGTATTATATTCAGTACATTGTGTGTACGAAATGAGAAAATACATGCTTCTTGTTAACTCATGGTACCACATTAAACAGTTGTTTAGTTTTCCCACCCCCACCTTGGCCAAATCATGGCAACTATTTTCTGTATATTCTCTATTTGATTGTATTTGAATATAGTTATTTATGAATAAAGCCAATCCATTCTCCTTTGTAAGCAAAAATCACCCTACTGTAAGTATTTTTCAAAAGCTAGGGATTAAGAGGTGCATGGGTGGCTCAGTCGGTTAAGCGCCCGACTTAGGCTCAGGTCATGATCTCACAGTCCATGAGTTCCAGCTCTGCGTCGGGCTCTGTGCTGACAGCTCGAAGCCTGGCCTGCTTCAGATTCTCTGTCTCCCTCTCTCTGACCCTCCCCTATTCATGCTCTGTCTCTCTCTGTCTCAAAAATAAATAAACATTAAAAAAAATGTTTTAAAAAGCTAGGGATTAAATAAAAATACACTAGTCCGGTGTCCATGCTGTGTCACTTAACAAAGGGACTTTTACTGATTTTTAAAGTTTTTTTTATTGTTACAAGGAAGTTTAAAGTGAGATATATCCTCTTAAATTTTTCAGTGTATCAAAATTATCGATGACTATGGGTACACCATTGTGCAGCATATATCTAGACCCTATTCAACTTGCTTAACTGAGACACCATGCTCATTCATAGTATCTTTTCATTCCCCCACCTCTGCCCCCAGCCCTTATAACCACTATCCCGTTTTTGGATTCTATGGATCTGACCATTTTAGATACCTCATATAAGTGGAATCATGCAGTAGTGTGTGTGTGTGTGTGTGTGTGCGCGCGCGCGCGTGTGTGTGTGAGTACCTTATTTCACTTAGCATCATGGCCTCCAGATTCATCCATGCTGTCATATATGGCATGATGTTTGTGTTTTTAATTTCTTTCATCAATTTTGTTTAGTTCTCCATGTACAAGTCTTTACCTCCTTAGTTAAGTTTTTCCTATCTGATTCTTTTTGTGACACTGTAAATGAGATTGTTTTCATAATTGATTTTTCAGAGAATTATTAGTGTATAGAAACACAACTGAATTTTGCATGTTGATTTTGTATCCTGCAACTTTATTGAATCTGCTTATTTGTTCTAAGAGTTTTGTTTTTGCTTTTGTTTTTGTTTTTCCTTTGAAGTCTTTAGGGTTTCTGTTTATAGTACTTGGTCAACTTGCTTAACATTTTCGTTTCTTCATTATTGAAATTTTGTGGCTATTGAATGAGACTTCTGTGGGTATTGAATGAGATAATTAATGCCTGTCATATACTTAGTTCAGTGCCTACCTTATAGCAAATACTCAAAAACTCTGGCAAATATCATTACTGTTTTTATCACTGTCAAATGTTCCTAACAGATATATCAGACCCATGTCCACACCACCAAATTCATATTCCAACAACTCTCTCCCAGTGAAAACAGATTGCATGGATTTAAGCAGAAGGTTGGTATGATTACATTTGTGTTTTATTAAGGTTACTTTAGCTCTAATACTAAGAGCAGGTGAAGTAGAATCTGGAGGTTGAATGCATGTGGAGATTTTAGTTAGAAAGTGATAATAGCAGTTTTAATGGGAGAGGGTGAAGTTTTGAAATATAAAAGTGCATCAGAGATTAAGAAAAAATGAGTATATTAAAAAGAATTTATATGTTTAAATCTAAAAGTTTGATGAATGGGTATAGAAAGATGAAGAGTAGGAAGGGTCAACAATGACAGCTCTATAAATGCTCTGTGCAGTAGGATGAATGGTAGAGACCTTGACTTAGCAATGCTAGTATAAGTCAAGTTTTCAGAGAAATATTCTCATTTATTTTTATCTTACAAACCAACACTTAGTTGTATTGAAATAGCCATATAATTATATTACATAATCATTTGGAAATATTATGCAGTTTGGAGTAATGATATGTAGTTTGTTTATTTTCAGATCCATCATAAATATAGAGACATTAATGTACACATATGTGGATAAGATTGTCAAGGGGAAAGATATACAATGAAAATGAAAAAAAGAAAAAAAAAGCCAAGATTTGAGAAAACCCATTATTTAGTGACTGATGGGAAGGCAGTGTGGATACAAGGGAACTGACAAATAATGATAAAAGAGGAAAAATTATAATATTATAATTAAGGTTAACTTTTATGGTATAATTAGTCAATGATATGCATTCTGTGGGTTTTATCTTATTAATGTGCTTTAATCTCATTAATCTGGGACACAATTTTAAGCAGTAGCTCGTATTATATGATGAATCCTCCCTTTAATAGTGATGACATTGTGGTGTAAAGAGATTAAGAAAATGCCCCAGGGCATTGTGTTCACAGATGCCAGAAAAAGAATAAAAATGGTAACTGAAGACAGACCAAGTTCACTGTAATAATTTTGGATCATCAGAAGTATTATATAAATAGGATTAATTAGGTCTATTTAAATTATAGTTTACATTTTATTTTTTACTCTTATTGTTAAATTAAATTACAGTCTACCCAATCAAAATAACAGCATCCATATCATTTTGTTTCATTATAGCAAATACTTGCTTGTCTCCAAATACTTAAAGGAATCAGTTGAAATATAAGTAGGCCAGTAAAATGAATCAAACTCAACAAGACAAGTTATAGCTTTGTGTTTAACAGTCTCTTAATTGTTGACATAATTAAGTGAACAAAACCATTAAAGTCACTATTTTGTAAGTTGTGATATAAGAGATAAAAATAAAATACTCTTTTCCTAATTAAATGACTATAAACTGCCAATTCATTCTTTATTGGAGCAATTTAATACAAAGAAGCAGTCAGCATTCTTCTTTAAACATGTGTATTCCATTCTTTTTTCTATTTTGATTTTTTAACTCAGATTTGAGTAATTATAAGAATTAAAGAACTAAGAATGCTATGGTAAAATTGATTATCAAATACAAGCTTTCAAAAAAAATTTCTAAGGGGATGTTGATCCAAATAACATACTTTCTTGTTAATAATATATTTAATCATCTCTGAGGAAAAAAATTATGAAAAGTTGGGGAAGAAGAGTAAAGCAGATTCTAAACAGCCTGACATAGGACCTAGCTGGAAGACTATCCTATTATTATTTATATTACCCAAACCACTTCTTGTTCCCCTTACTATGGCTTTTGAGTAGGCCCTAGGAAGGAAACAGCACTTCTCTTTCCTCCACAAGGATTAATACACTTGGTAGTAAACACAGGTTATTTAGCAATAAATCATTTCTTAAATTAATGTGCATATGCACTTTGGAAACAGACAGTCCAGAAATAGTTGCCAAGTTTAATAAAATCACATCTAATGTAGCTCTTGTTATTAAAAATGTATTACATCCTCATGGTAACTTTACTGCTATTTATGTGGTTGTAAAAGTCTTTTCCACCTCTTATTATTATACGACCCCTTCATACCCATAGAAATTATTGTGATTCTTGGATGAGGATGATAGTGCCAAGCAAAGACTACTTTTTAAAATAATATTTCCCCCCAAATTTAGACTATTAAGGAAGAATTCTTTGGTGGGCTTAATTAAGGTCTTAGAAATCAAAACCCTTGTGGTGCATAGGTGGTTAGGTCATTTAAGCATCTGACTCTTGATCTCAGCTTAGGTCTGGATCTTAAGGTCATGAGCCCAAGCCCCATGTTGGGCTCCATGCTGGGCATGAAGCCTGCTTAAAAATATTTAGAGGATCAAAACCCTTAGCCTTGTCATATGTCTTCTCTGAGTTTATAAACTAATAATGAATATAAAATACATATAACTTAATATGAAAAATTGAAACAACCTCTATCAAAAGTAGAAATATTGTGCAGTGAAGTTTATTAGAGACAAAATACTCAAGGTTTTTATTGGAGACTGATCATATCATCATTCTTTGCCTAGCATGTACCAAAATTCTAGTCTCTCATAAGGAAAGCATACACCCTATTATTTTCACACAAAGTTTAGGCACAGTGAGCCCTGCTTAGGGAATATTCATAGAACAAAATGTTATACAGCCTAATTAATGAATGTTATAACTCACCAATAAAAATCAAGTCCCTTGGAGTAGCATCAGCAAGATGACAGAGAGGGAAGCCCTAGTCCTCATTCCCTCAGAGAGACGCTGATGTAACAGTGGCATAAGGATATAATTTGGGAGTATGTTGTTGGTACATGCTTCCAGAGATGATTTGCTTTCTCTCCTGTTCAGCCTCTCAGCCACAGATTATGACAATTTTATTTATTTATTTTTTATTTATTTATTTATTTTTTTTGCCTGAGCCACCCTGGCATTTATTTATTTATTTATTTATTTATGAAATTTATTGACAAATTGGTTTCCATACAACACCCAGTGCTCATCCCAAAAGGTGCCCTCCTCAATACCCATCACCCACCCTCTCCTCCCTCCCACCCCCATCAACCCTCAGTTTGTTCTCAGTTTTTAACAGTCTCTTATGCTTTGGCTCTCTCCCATTCTAACCTCTTTTTTTTTTTTTTTCCTTCCCCTCCCCCATGGGTTCCTGTTAAGTTTCTCAGGATCCACATAAGAGTGAGACCATATGGTATCTGTCTTTCTCTGTATGGCTTATTTCACTTAGCATCACACTCTCCAGTTCCATCCACGTTGCTACAAAAGGCCATATTTCATTTTTTCTCATTGCCACGTAGTACTCCATTGTGTATATAAACCACAATTTCTTTATCCATTCATCAGTTGATGGACATTTAGGCTCTTTCCATAATTTGGCTATTGTTGAGAGTGCTGCTATGAACATTAGGGTACAAGTGGCCCTATGCATCAGTACTCCCGTATCCCTTGGATAAATTCCTAGCAGTGCTATTGCTGGGTCATAGGGTAGGTCTATTTTTAATTTTCTGAGGAACCTCCGCACTGCTTTCCAGAGCGGCTGCACCACTTTGCATTCCCACCAACAGTGCAAGAGGGTTCCCGTTTCTCCACATCCTCTCCAGCATCTATAGTCTCCTGATTTGTTCATTTTGGCCACTCTGACTGGCGTGAGGTGATACCTGAGTGTGGTTTTGATTTGTATTTCCCTGATAAGGAGCGATGTTGAACATCTTTTCATGTGCCTGTTGGCCATCCGGATGTCTTCTTTAGAGAAGTGTCTATTCATGTTTTCTGCCCATTTCTTCACTGGGTTATTTGTTTTTCGGGTGTGGAGTTTGGTGAGCTCTTTATAGATTTTGGATACTAGCCCTTTGTCCGATATGTCATTTGCAAATATCTTTTCCCATTCCGTTGGTTGCCTTTTAGTTTTGTTGGTTGTTTCCTTTGCTGTGCAGAAGCTTTTTATCTTCATAAGGTCCCAGTAATTCACTTTTGCTTTTAATTCCCTTGCCTTTGGGGATGTGTCGAGTAAGAGATTGCTACGGCTGAGGTCAGAGAGGTCTTTTCCTGCTTTCTCCTCTAAGGTTTTGATGGTTTCCTGTCTCACATTCAGGTCCTTTATCCATTTTGAGTTTATTTTTGTGAATGGTGTGAGAAAGTGGTCTAGTTTCAGCCTTCTGCATGTTGCTGTCCAGTTCTCCCAGCACCATTTGTTAAAGAGGCTGTCTTTTTTCCATTGGATGTTCTTTCCTGCTTTGTCAAAGATGAGTTGGCCATACGTTTGTGGGTCTAGTTCTGGGGTTTCTATTCTATTCCATTGGTCTATGTGTCTGTTTTGGTGCCAATACCATGCTGTCTTGATGATGACAGCTTTGTAGTAGAGGCTAAAGTCTGGGATTGTGATGCCTCCTGCTTTGGTCTTCTTCTTCAGAATTCCTTTGGCTATTCGGGGCCTTTTGTGGTTCCATATGAATTTTAGGATTGCTTGTTCTAGTTTCGAGAAGAATGCTGGTGCAATTTTGATTGGGATTGCATTGAATGTGTAGATAGCTTTGGGTAGTATTGACATTTTGACAATATTTATTTTTCCAATCCATGAGCAGGGAATGTCTTTCCATTTCTTTAAATCTTCTTCAATTTCCTTCATAAGCTTTCTATAGTTTTCAGCATACAGATCCTTTACATCTTTGGTTAGATTTATTCCTAGGTATTTTATGCTTCTTGGTGCAATTGTGAATGGGATCAGTTTCTGTATTTGTCTTTCTGTTGCTTCATTGTTAGTGTATAAGAATGCAACTGATTTCTGTACATTGATTTTGTATCCTGCAACTTTGCTGAATTCCTGTATCAGTTCTAGCAGACTTTTGGTGGAGTCTATCGGATTTTCCATGTATAATATCATGTCATCTGCAAAAAGCGAAAGCTTGACCTCATCTTTGCCAATTTTGATGCCTTTGATTTCCTTTTGTTGTCTGATTGCTGATGCTAGAACTTCCAGCACTATGTTAAACAGCAGCGGTGAGAGTGGGCATCCTTGTCGTGTTCCTGATCTCAGGGAAAAAGCTTTCAGTTTTTCCCCATTGAGGATGATGTTAGCTGTGGGCTTTTCATAAATGGCTTTTATGATCTTTAAGTATGTTCCTTCTATCACGACTTTCTCAAGGGTTTTTATTAAGAAAGGGTGCTGGATTTTGTCGAAGGCCTTTTCTGCATCGATTGACAGGATCATATGGTTCTTCTCTCTTTTTTTGTTAATGTGATGTATCACGTTGATTGCTTTGCGAATGTTGAACCAGCCCTGCATCCCAGGAATGAATCCCACTTGATCATGGTGAATAATTCTTTTTATATGCCGTTGAATTCGATTTGCTAGTATCTTATTGAGAATTTTTGCATCCATATTCGATTATGACAATTTTAAACTTAATTCTTCACTGAGGCTTTTTAAAATTTACCTGGTTACTTTGAACTTGGACTACAAGCCTGTGTTAGGCCAAGCTGGTCACTACTTCTCAGGCTTTATTTTTGTTTTTGCTTCTCCTGTGGTTAGTGCTGAATAATGCAGTTCCTCTTGTAGTTTAATGAACCTGTGGAAGTGAGGGATGTTTCCTTCCAGTTTACCCTTAAACTGCAGATTTAACCTGCTGGTCCTGATTTTACTGTTGGGGATTTCCTGTTTAATCCTCTGTTGTCAGTGGCCAGAGGCTGGGCTGTCTGTCACCTTGACAAATTCTCCCTGTTCAAAATCAGCTTTAGGATTCCATTTATATTCTGTATTATCTAGATTTTTAAGTACTGATTAATCTACAGTTGCTTGCCAGCTCTTTAATACAAAAGTGTCATTGTTTTTGCTGCTGTTTTTAGAAAATTTTAATCCAGCAGTTCTTTAGTTCTTTTCAGTGGGAACTTAAATTTATCTGCCTGACTATTCATAGTACAGCAATGGCTCAATCCCTGTGACATTTATCCTTGTTCATTACCTGTGCATGCATTTATACTTGACATAAAATATAAATCTATCACTACTGAGGATTGTGGATCCTCTCAATAAAATTCATTTTCTAACTCTTGAATGTTAAAGCTTGCTTATTCTTTTGATCCCTTCCTCATTTTATCCTTCTTTCTTCTTTTTAATTCTACTTAAACATTTTTAAAGGTGTTTTTCTCCAAAATACTAATGCATATCTAAATTTTTGTCTCTAGATTTCAAAGTACTATTTCTGACCCAGTAGGAAGACTAAAATGAGTGTGCTGTTTACCTGTAAATCTCCACTGACAAACAAAATACTTAGAATAAGATGAAAAAAAGTTAAGAATTCAGTCCATTTACCAGCTGAATAATCTTGGGCAAGTTACTTTCAATTGAGTGTTCAGTGTTTCCCACTAAAATAAAATTGTCCCTTCCTTGCCCCAGCATGCTGACTGCTTCTGCATATTTCTTACTGCTTTCTAAGTCATGCTATTCTCCTTATTGGTCACCAAACACACCAGGTAAAATGGAGGGCCCCATTCCTTGCGAAAGGTTAGTTCAATACATAAATATAAAAGTGTCCAGGAGATCTCTATGAGATAAGGTTTCCTTTTTTTTTTTAATTATTTTTTTCAACGTTTATTTATTTTTGGGACAGAGAGAGACAGAGCATGAACGGGGGAGGGGCAGAGAGAGAGGGAGACAGAATCAGAAACAGGCTTCAGGCTCCGAGCCATCAGCCCAGAGCCTGACTCCGGGCTCGAACTCCCAGACCGCGAGATCGTGACCTGGCTGAAGTCGAACGCTTAACTGACTGCGCCACCCACGCGCCCGGATAAGGTTTCCTTTTATTCAGAAGTGAATAAAAAAAGAGAAATTTCTCTGCTTCTTGACATTATTACCCTTTCTGTAAGCCTTGGACAGCCCTGTTCAACTCAGGACCTTTGCACTGCAGCTACCTCTGCCACACACATTCTTCATCTGGATATCAACGGAGCTAATTCTTGCAACTTTTTTCATTTTCTAAATAAGTGCTACCTGTAGAGGCCGCCTTTAGGCAACACTTGAGCAATGGAAAGCTGAGTAAGGTAATAGGGTGACCACCACACTGAATGCAAACAGACCCATTAGGTGACCACCTCAAAATATTCATAAGCCCTAGCTGACTAATCAGCTACATACAACCCTACTTACAACTGGGTGCGGTACCAAAACAGGAAATTTCCATACATTCCCATACCTCCTCACCTTCCCCCCCTTAATTACAGCCCTCCACCACTGCCTGCTGGCACACAGCCTTTCCTTTGCTGTCTTTCCTGCTGCTCCCTTGCTCTGTATTCAATAAACTTCTATCTCCTTTGTTCTACCTTGGGTGAATTCTTTCACTGCCTGTGGGGCGCCCCCACCCAACTGGGTTGCCCTACACCACCAAGACCAATCTATTTAGAATTTCAATCATCTCCCACAGATTTTCTTATCTCGTTACTAGTTCCAATTTTTATATTATTTTTTAAAACTACATAATTTTCATATTTACTATTTATTATGCCTGCCTGTTTCCCTCTCCAATGGAATGACAAATCCAAAAGAACAATTTTTTCTGTGTTGGTTACTATCGTTTTCCAATATCTAGAAATATATCTTGCATATGGCCAGTGCTCAATCAATTCAAGCTCTCTCTGACTTACCAGATATTCAAAATGTTAAATGTTTTTGAGCATAATACTTAAAATTATGAATTTCAGTCAAATTCTGTCAAAAATAAAGTCATAAAGCAATAAAATACGTTATATAGAGACTTAAAATATATGTACTTTTGAGCACTCTTCTAGGTGCCAAGCATGCTGATTTCATTTGATTATCAAAAAGGTTCATAATCAAACTTTTTCTTCAATATAATTAAAACACCTTCAACTCCTACTCCTCTGACTATCTTAATGTCAACTTAAAATGAACTAAATATTCACTTTCCAGTCCTGATTCATTATTTTGGATTTTTATCAGAATATACCATTTAATCATATTGTCAGCATCAAAATCACTAATATATTGATTCTTTTATTTTTACTTTAAGAAAAGATTGTAATATAGGCTTTATTCTTTTTCTGTCTGGAAGACAGAGTTTAAATAATTTTCTATTAGGAATACAGCTATTAAATGGAAAAGGCATGAATAGAATGTCATTCTTTTTTTTAATTTTATTTTTTATTTTTTTTTCAGTGTTTATTTATTTTTGGGGCAGAGAGAGACAGAGCATGAATGGGGGAGGGGCAGAGAGAGGGAGACACAGAATCGGAAACTGGCTCCAGGCTCTGAGCCATCAGCCCAGAGCCTGACGCGGGGCTCGAACTCACGGATCGCGAGATCGTGACCTGGCTGAAGTCGGACGCTTAACCGACTGCGCCACCCAGGCACCCCAGAATGTCATTCTTTTATATACAAATATTTTGTGTTATAGCTAATGATTATTTGGACATTTTCAAACACATTAAATTTTGGAATGGAAAGTATTTAGGGAAGCAGATATAATTTTAAAATAATTTGTTCTCCTGCATGCCCCCAAATACTCATGTCTAGTCTCACCTATTATGACTATTCCTTTACCCAAGCATTTTTACATAACTAAATTTAGTTTATGTATACTATATTTTATGTAAATTTTAAAGTCATTGTTATCTGTAATGTTATAATTATTCTCCATTTATGTTATGCTTAGATTGTGTATTACAATAACAATATATGTTTAGTAGACATACTGTAGAATTCTATGTATAGAAGTATAGTATGAGTGTGCCTGTGTGGTAGGAAGCAGTGCACAGAGTGTGTGTATGGGGGGGGGTGCTGCTCATAGTAGGTACCTGCTTATCTTGCTTGTGGGAAAAAATACCCTTTGTATGTTACAGCTCCTCACATTTCCATTAGGGAAATAACTCTCACATCCATTTAATCTGTTTCTGAAAGAGATCTTAATCAGTGATGGCCAAGGGATTTTAGGTTAAGCTAGACTCATATTTCTCCTGGGAATTGAATCTTCAGCAAAATATTTTATGGGCAGAAAGAAGTTTGTACTCAAGTTTTCGCTTTCTTTTTGTGTACGTATATTTTCTGCTATCAGCTTAAAATGACAAACTATGAGTTCCCACCTGGTATCACAGGAGTTATCCTATTTTATGCCCATGTCTGCTTTTCCTTCAATCTTATGAACTACCATGTATTCACTCAGTAATTTCATTTTGTTTAAGCTTCCTGAAATAGTGTATGTGACAACCAATGTATTCTGATGAATTAATACATATATATATCTGTATTTTTGTCTTACAGAATTATATTTTTAATCAACTTTATATACTTGAAAGTTATCAAATAGTTTTACTCTTTTTTAAAGTTTATTTACTCATTTTGAGAGAGAGAGCGAGCAAGCTCATGAGTAGGGGAGGGGCAGAGAGAGAGAGAGAGAGAGAGAGAGAGAGAGAGAATCACAAGCAGGCTCCTTACTGTCAGCACAGAGCCCAATGTGGAGCTCAAACCCATGAACCGTGAGATCATGACCTGAACTGAAACCAAGTGTTGGACGTTTAACTGACTGAGCCATCCAGGTTCCCTTAGAATCATTGTAGTCTTAAAGTAATTCCAAATATAACATATTTAACTGGCACTTTCTAATTCTAGATGCAATAGGAAACATTCTTGGTACTCTGACTGGCTTTAAAGTGTTTAAATTGCTAAATATTATCTTTTTCTGTTTTTGTTGCTATTGTTATATGCTAGATGAATAGAATCACTTTTAGTCTAAGTTCATGAGTTCACAGTCCCTACTGTAGACTGAGGTCTGTTCTAGGCTACACTTGTACAGGAGTATCAGTGGCTTACAGAAAGGGCAGGAATGCCAAGAACAGGGGAAGTTTTCCTTCTACTTCTGATGAAAGGAATCCTTAGCTTGAGATCTTTTGAAAACCTGTATGTCTTGAACTAATCTTTTCAAAGGATGGGGCCCTTCAGTCTAAGACCATGTTGGCAAAGAGAGAGAGGGAGGGAGGGAGGGAGGGAGGGAGAGAGAGAGAGAGAGAGAGAGAAGAGGGAAATGAAAGAAATAAACAATTGGAAGGAAGGAAGGAAGGAAGGAAGGAAGGAAGGAAGGAAGGAAGGAAGGAAAAAGGGAGGGAAAGAGGAAAGGAGGAATGGAAGAAAAAGGAAAAAAGAGAAAGAAGGAAGGAAGGAAAGAAAGAAGTAAAAAAGGAAAGGAGCAAAAAAAAAAAAAAGAAGGAAAGATAACATCTTCTTGCTTAATAAAAGCTCCATGTCAACCTTTCTCAAGCTCTACAAAAAGGAACACACAAACATAAAGATTTCACTTGACTTCCCTGGTTATAAGTAAAGGAAACCTCCTAAGGCAGCAAACTGAGTTTACTTTGATAGGATTGAATTTAACAGAAGCGGCAGCAGAGCTGCTGGGCAGAGAGCAGTCATTAGTTAACAGCAAATCACAACGCACAGGACAGAAAGTGTGTGGTGTTAACCTCGCACATCTCACATCATCAGCTGCTGGCACACAAATGAGAGTTTTCTCTGCCTGAAGTCCTGTCTCACAAAGAAACCTTCAGAAAGGTTCGTCTTGGCAGAGTTCCCTAAAAAGTGCAGTCTTTGGGTTCTTTTCTTGAAACAAAATTGGCTATGTACTACATTCTTTTTGGGCTTTTTCATAATATTGTTTTTGCATTTTATATCCAAATTGTAAGATTCAGAAAAGAAAGAAAGAAAGAAAGAAAGAAAGAAAGAGAAAGAAAGAAGAGATTAAAACATTGAAAATAATGCAATTAGTAGCACAGCCATAGAATTGAAGTTTATCTTTAGAAATATTGCCTGTTTTACTAATCATATAAATTAACACAATAAAAACTATATGCATTTGAAAAAAGGTAATGTTTTTTAAGCTGACATTTTTGATACTTTAATTTATAGTATGGATGATATATTTTCCTTAAATAAATGTGAATTGTTAAAATCCATATTCAGACTTGAGTAATTTCTGAAACAAAGAGAGTAACTGTGTTTTCCCATTTGAGCTTAAAATGTTGAAATCACCACATGTAGAAACATATGTTAATTATACCTCTGACACTGCATTTCCCATGATGGGCAACAAAAAAATTTAGCCTCTTTTAAAAATGAATACTCTGTTACCATTCTGGAAAAACAAGCATAGAGGGTAAAACGTTCTTAATGTTAGTCTTGTCTAGTTGATAGTCTTCCACTGGTGAAGAAAGAATATAACCCTTCTAATTTATTTCTTTGCAAACCATAATCAGGCACCAAATTACCTTATTACATTATTGTAAAATATCTACTATCCGGTACATTTTCATTTCCATGTGTAGCCCTGTAAATCAAGCAATTAAATCCCAATAGAATGATAATACGTCCTCCTAATTAGTTACCTATATAGAGTCCCAACCATCATATTTCAACTTCATATGTGAATATCAGGGTAGTTTTCCTAAGCCTTGCTTTATTGTACCCCTGGTCGGCTCAATAAGCATCGTAGTTGAATTTACTCCAATATTGCTCTTTAAAATTGCCATGCCAATTACAACTGACACCAAGAGTGTATGAGAGTAAATACGTCACGTCACACTCCAAACAACTTAATCCCAGACTATTATATCCCAGGGTGATTCTTTATAACTGAATAGTGAAAGTGGTAAATTGTTGATTTTTACTTCATTTACTTGAATAATGATCATCTTAAGTATCTTTAAAAGTGAATTTAATGAACTTCAGATTATTTCTTCTGTAAAATGTCTTTGCAAAGGCAATGCCTGTTTTTCTATTAGATTGGCTGTCTTTCTCATATAGATGTGTAGGAATTCTTCATATTTTTTAGATATTAAAACTTAATTTTATATGTCTTAGAAATGACATCTTTTACTGTATGTTTGGGTATTATTTTATGCAGAGAGTTTTGTTCTTCATAAAGTCTTAATTTCACTATATTGGTATCAGTTTTCATACTACACACAGTTTTCTATCTAGACTATAAATTCTTAGTGTTTTGCTTGTTTGTTTTGGGGGGGGTTTCCTTGAGGTAAAAAAAAAGTGCTTTCCTGTATTTTAACATTATAATATTTGCTTCTCATATCTAGCTTTTTTATTTTATGCTGATTTGTTTTGAATTTACTTTATCAAATGGTTTGAAATAGAAAATAATTTTATATTTTTAACATATTTGCTTCTGTAATCCAACATTACTCTTATATTTCTGCATTTCTCCATTAATATGAAATGCTAGCTATATTATATACCAACTTTCCATATATGCATACCTATATTCATGATCTATTGAATCTATTTCTGTATTTTGTTGAATTATTCCTACAACAATATTTCTCTGTCTTAATTATTACTTACTTGTAATGTATCTTGGCATCTTGTAGAACCAGATAGAATTTCTGCTTCTGGTTCTTATTCATACCTGCTTTTCTTTATTCTTTTCCTATGAATTTTCTTGTGAACTTTTGACTACTTTTGTGAGTAATCCTATTGGGGTTTTGGTGACAATTGGATTCAACATATAAATTAATTTGAAGAGTATTCAGATTTTCTTGTTCATCACAATTCACACCACAATTTATTTAGGTCTTTTATGTCTTTTAATAATGTTTTAGTGTTGTAACACAGGTTTTCTACATTTTCTTAGATACTTTCCATTATCAGTATAAATTATGTACTTTTATTTTACTTCTTTATTTTATGTATTTTCTTAATTAAGATTTCTAACTTAGTTTCTCAAAAAAACAAGTCAACAACAAGCAAACAGACAGTCAACAACATACAAATCTTGAGGAATTTTGTTAGATTCTTTCTCTGTTTTAATACTGATATTGATTTAATAATGTCTGTAGCAAAATGCTGTGATTGTTTTTCAAAAATTTCCTGAAAGATTACTAATATTTTCTATGTAGACCATTATATTATCTACAAAAAATAACAATTTTGACTCATTATTTATTTATTTGCATCTCAGAATTGTATTTCATTGGAAGTTTGTATAGGTTACACTTACTAGGTTAACATAAATCTGTGATAATTCATTTTAATTAAAGTTGTACCCTATTTAAAATTACCACATTTGGTATCTGAAAATTTAAGTTAAAATCTTAGGAAAAACAAATTGGACTGCCACAACTGACTGATACAAACCTGAATTTGGAATACTAATGCTAATCAGAAATCCGACAAGAAGGAAGATGAGAATCTTACATTTCAGCTAGATCTCCCTCATTGTGTGTTTCTGATGACTCAAGCTTACCTTACTCTGCTCAATGATATATGAATTTGCAAGCCTTTATAGGCTTTTACTTTAATAGTTTTTTTCTGGATGGAAGGCGTATTTCTGGTCTTTTCATTGAGTAAGGCGCAGGACTAATTTCAATTACCTCTATAGCTTTCCTTAGGCAAGCAGTTTCTTTTCTGCCAAAACCAGCAGTAAATGGAAAAAAAAAAAATTCTATCTCAAATTCATGCATGGGTCATGAAGTTCTTACCAGTGTTGTCCCATAGAACTGCAGTAATGGAAATGTTCTATAATACTACACTACCAGTAGGGTCATGGAGTACTTGAAATGTGGATGTTGCTGCACAAGTTAGTTTTAGTTTAAGACCATTAGCCTCAAGTGAAGTATTTGGTTCTGGGTCCCCCAAAATATGTATAGTCTTTGGTTATGATCTCTTCCCAGTCACAGAGTAGCAAAAACAAGGGCTCTATATCCAGAGCCAAATTTTGATTGGTCTATTTTCCTATAAAGTTTAGCAGTTTCCAAAAATAATAATAATAATAATTTTACATTGATTTATAGCAATAAAAATGCTCTGTGAATCCGAGAATCCGAGTTAAATGTGATGAGTGAATAAAGAAATTTTCCTTTCCAGCATGGGAAAAAAAAAAGAAAACTTAGAGGTTAATGTTACTGTAATTGACAAAATTGTGTTCAGGAATGTTAGCATATGAGTGAGTTGTGTCATGGGGGAAAGGATTATAGCATATTATAATGGCTATTGAATAAAATAATTTTCCCCTATAATAATATTTCTAATAGGATATTTGATCTTCCCATTTCTACATTAACACTTATTAGTATAATCTGTTGTGATAGCATTAAGAGTGATTCTAAATTCAGTTCTTATGCCAATTCTTGACTGAAGGAAGCACTCTGTTAGAAAAAAAAATCATGATTATATCCAAGTGATTATATTCATTATAACTGTGTTATTTATACAGTGAGGTCAAGAAAACTAAAATCTATTACACAGAGACAGGAAAGAAATATATAAATGAATAGCTTTTTTAAAAGTTACAAATGGGGGAGACTGGGTGGCTCAGTCAGTTAAGCGTCTGACTCTTGGTTTCATGTCTCTTGGTTTTGGCTGGGGTCATAATCTCCCTGTTCATGAGTTCAAGCCCCACATGGGGCTCTGCACTGAAAATATGGAGCCTGCTTGGGATCTCTCTCCTTCTCCCTCTCTGCCCCTCCCAGATGTATTCTCTCTGTCTCTCCAGAAATAAATAAATAACCTTTAAAAAGTTACAAATATATAGAAGAACCCATTTTTAAATTAGAACTAAAAATGTATTAAATTAATTTAATGACAATATTGTCTTTCTCTCATAATACAAATAAAATGCATGTCTTTTTTTAATGTTTATTTATTTTGAGAGAAAGGGAGCACACACGCGAGCAGAGGGAGGGAAAGAAAGAGGAGAGAGAGAATCCCAATCAGGTTCCATACTGTCAGCTCAGAACCCAACACAGGGCTCAATCTCACCAACCTTGAGATCGTGATCTAAGCCAAAATCAAGAGTAGGATGCTTAACTGACTGAGCCACTCAGATGCCCCTGAAACTCATGTCTTAATGGTTCTTTTATTTCATTCTTTAATTATTTTAGCCTTATTTCATTATTGCATATCCAGTGAACAGCAACATAAAAATGAAGGCAGTGGTCAGTGATTTATTTCGATGCAAATACTGTTGTAACCCAATTTAAGACATAGAACAGTATAAACACTTCAAACATTGATCATTTCTTCCTCCTCCCCTACAAATTAACCAAAAGTTTAACTCATTTTAGTAATAAATGTCTTACTCTTCTCTAAGATTTTGCCATCTAAAATGCATCACCTATTACCATAATTTTTACATTTTTTATACCTTGAATTTAATTGATCATTTATATTTTTCTGGGTTTTTTTTTTTTTTGTTTTGATGAAATGTATGTCCATCAAATTATTTTCTCCTTTTTGGTAGCTGTATTTTAATCATTATTATTGCTCAGTAATAGGAGGATGCCACACTTTATTTACTCTTTCTGAGTTAATGGTAATTTGGATGGTTTCCATTTTCAGGAAATAATAAATGCTCTTCTGTGAACATAGCCATATATTATCTCTTGGTGCACATGTCCACATATCCATTTCTGTAAGATATTCAGGTATAAGTAGCATTGATATGATAGACTATATAGATATCTTCACTCTTAATAGATAATACTAGACTATTTCTCAAAATGATTGTTCTGACACTCCCCCTATAAAGTATTGTGGTTCTTGTTGCTTCATACCCTTGTCAACACATGCATCAGTCTTTTTGATTCATTCTGATGAATGCATAGCAGTGTCATATTGTGCTTTTAATTTGCATTTCATTGATTAATAATGAAATTGAGTACCCTCTTTTCAGTAATTTTGAAATATGTGTTATGAAGAACCTATTCACATTTCTTGCTCATACTTCTGTGTTTTTCATTTCCTTATTGATTTGTAGATGTTTTTTATATTTTTGTAATAAGCTCTTTGTCAGTTTTATATTTGGCAAGTATAATCTTTAATACTACGACTTGGTTTTCAGTCTCTTAATGGTATCTTAATTTTTTTTTTTTTAATTTTTTTTTTCAACGTTTATTTATTTATTTTTTTTGGGACAGAGAGAGACAGAGCATGAACGGGGGAGGGGCAGAGAGAGAGGGAGACAGAATCGGAAACAGGCTCCAGGCCCCGAGCCATCAGCCCAGAGCCTGACGCGGGGCTCGAACTCACGGACCGTGAGATCGTGACCTGGCTGAAGTCGGACACTTAACCGACTGCGCCACCCAGGCGCCCCAATGGTATCTTAATTTTAATGTAATACAATTTATTTTTTTCTTTTACAGTTTATGTTTTTATTCCCTGGCCTGTAAATCTTTTCAAACACAAGGTTATGAAGGTATACCTATATATCTATAGATATTTTTTCTAGGAATTTATGTATATATTTTCTATATTTCTGTATATTTTCAAATATTAAATCAACTTTCTCTCTCCCCCATATATATTTTTTTCTAAGAATTTTATTGTTCACCTTTCACAAATATTTAAATCTGCAATTCTCCTGAGATGATTTTTGTGTATCCTGTGATATACAGGCTACATTTGTTTTCTTTCCTTATATGAATATCAAATTGATTTTACAAACATTTTAAAAAGAACACCCTTTTCTTCATTTCTCTGTATGAGGATGTCTTTATACTATGTCTCATGCCAGTATTGGTGGGTTTTGGTGTTTGGATTCCCAATTTTCTTTGTTTGGTCTATTCGTCTTACACAAATGCCATGATCTCTTAATTAAATGATGTTCTATAATAAGACTTCATATCTGATCTATCAATATTTCTCCTTTTGTTCTTTTTCGCCAAAAAGAACCTTTTTTGATTTTAGATATTCTTAGAACTTTGCATGTTTATATAGTTTTAAAGATCACCATGTCAAGTTATAATGGGGGAAAAAAAAATTGATACTGACAAAATGATATGGTTATCATTTCAAAGGTGAATTGATATCTAGAGAAAATGTGCATAGTTTGTGGAGAATTAACATCATTAAAATATTTATTTATCAGTGAATTTCATGTATTACTTTATTGAGGTTTTTTACAATTATAAACAGCAACATTTCATATTTTTCCTTATAAAACTATTGACCTTCCTTTGTTAAACTTATTCAAGGGATTGAGAATATCTTTTTCTTTAATGTTATTTGTTAATGCCTGAGAAAGGCATATAGAATTGATTGTGTAAATTACATTCTTTCAGGAAGTGTATTAAATTCAGTTATTTATTCTTACATATAGTCCATACTCTTGTATTTTCTGTGAGCACAAAGTTATCATCTTTTAATAAAGTTTTGTTTTTCCTTTTTAATTCTTATAGATTTTATTTTATTGGCTTATTTTGTGGTGTATGACTTCTGGTAGGATTGTAGTAGAATAGATGACAATAGAAATACCTGTGTCTATTCCAATCTTAAAGGTATATTATTTATGGGGTGCTGACAGCGCAGAACCTGGACCCTGCTTCAGATTCTGTGTCTCCTTCTCTTTCTGCCCTAACCCTGCTCGTGCTCTGTCTCTCTCTCTCTCTCAAAAATAATAAACATTTAAAAAAAAGTATATTATTTGTAGCATTATTCATTATGTCACCATACTTTTGAAAACATAATCAGTTTAATCAGTTGTGTTATGTTCCTAGATAAAAGCTGTTTATCAAGAATGTATATAGAATGGAATAGTTTATTTATTTAAATGACTATATGATATTTTATTATGCAAATGTGAAAATTATTGTCATTAATTTTCAAATATTAAATTAACTCTGTATTAAAACAAATTTATAATAGTAAATAAGTATTATTTTATATATACTCTACTCTTCTGTATACGAATTGTCTTCTATTTATTTTTCTTAGATTTTTTTAATCTATGTAAAATTAGCCTATACATTTCCCTTATTGAATTATATTTTATTTCATAAATTTTTCTACCTTTGGTAATTCATCCCTGAGCTTAAATCTTGGATTATGTTCATTTTGTTTGAAGATACTAGTTTGCATTCTTTTAGTGCAGAATCGACTGTGGCTTATTAATTGGTTTTTATTTGTCTCAAAACATCTTTACTTCATTTTATCTCAGAATGATGTTTTAATTTGGTGAATAATTCTAGTTTGGCAGTTGTTTTTTCTTTCATTAGTTTTGGAGACATTATTTCTTATCTTCTAGAATCCATTGTTTCATCAGGAAGTCTTCTCTTATGTTCTTCTCTCTGTCTCCCTGTCTCTCTCATGAAGTTTTTTCTTTGTTTCCTGCTTTAAGCAATTGTGTGTGTATGTTTGTGTGTGCGTTTATTTATTTTTTTAAAGTTTATTTATTTTTTAGAGAGACAGAGAGAGAGAGAGAGAGAGAGGGCATGAGCAGGGGAGGAGCAGAGAGAGAGGGACAGAGGATCCAAAGTTCAATATGGGCTTGAATTCACTAATGATAAGATCATGACCTGAGCAGAAGATGAATGCTTAACCAGCTGAGCCACCCAGGCACCCCTATTGAGAATTCTTTACTGTGTCATCCGAATGCTTTAATCAATTGTGGGAGTTTCTTAGCACTGTTTCATTAATATCTCACATATTAGATCTTCATGTTGTAACCTCCACTCCCTTTTGTACATTTCTTACTTTTGTCTTTTCTTGCTTAAGTCAGAATGTTTTCTTCTGACACTCACCTCCATAATTCTCTTTTCAGTTGTTTTTAATCTGTCATCCTGCTGTTATCATAAGCAGAATTTATATTGTATTTATTGCTTTGGCATTGTTAAGTCACTTCATCAATATTAATGGTAGAATTTCCAAAAGTAAGATTATATTTTTCTTTTTTTAGATGTCTCTTCCAGTACCTTTCTGAAGAATATATATTCTAGACATACAATAAAGTTATATTTTTGATTAATGACTCCTATTACGTGAAATACTAATCTTATGTGAAATGCTATGTATACTTAACTTCATTTTTGTTAAATTTCTTTATAACAATGTAGGTGATATAATCAAATGAACTTTGGACTCAGAGGTTTACACTAATATTATTCCTACCCTTACTTTGTATATTAGCTATGAAAAACGAAAAGTCTCCTTTAGCATTTTATTTGTCACCTAGTATTAGAAAATGCTGTTTGACACTCATACTATTATTGTGCAGATTATTTTTTAATGTGTTTTATTTTTTAAATTTATTGTCAAGTTAGCTAACATACACTGTAGTCTTGGCTTCAGGAGTAGATTCCTGAGATTCATCACTTACATACAACACATGCTCATCCCAACAAATACTGTCCTCAATGCCCATCACTCACCTCCCCCACCACCCCCAAACCTCCATCCCCATCAACCCTCAGTTTGTTCCCTGTATTTAATAGTCTCTTATGGTTTGCCTCCCTTTCTGTTTGTAACTTCTTTTTCCTTCCCTTCCCCTATGGTCTTCTGTTAAGTTTCTCAGATTCCACATATGAGTGAAATCCTATCTGTCTTTCTCTGACTGACTTATTTCACTTACCATGGTAACCTCCAGTTCATCCATGTTGCTTGTGCAGGTTACTTGAAATAGTGGATACATTAACGTATTGATGAATACTTTATAAGAGGCCCAATAATGGAAAGTTTGTTATTTTAAATTATTTAACTGCAAATATATGGCATCAAAATGTATATAAAATAACATTTATAAATAGTTAAATTATTGCATTCTTTGTAGGAAAAATGTACTTGCCCATAAAGTGATACACACAAACATACCGTCACACAGATAATCAGGAATCTTAAGTGTTAACTGCAGATTGGTTTTCAATTCAGCGACCTATTAAATTCCAATAATCTCACCAAATCAACATCCTGTAGAAAACTAAAGTTGTCCCAGATAGTTGTCTAAATTTAAACAGGATTATGTATTTAATGTCACCTCTGTTTCTAGGCTCCTGTGTCATATATAGTGCATTGTTTGGTCACTTTTATCCACATATAAAAAAGTAAACAAATACAAACAACACATGGACACTTGGTACACTTTCACTCTCTCACTAATCACTCTACTGCTTGTTAGTTATTAATGTCCCTCTACATGTTTGAGTTGTAGAGATGGAAAAATGTAAGGAAATAGAAGAATAGGAAGACATGCTGATGGTGTTTTATTTGAGTGGTTAGATTATAATATTTTTAAGAGGTCTTCTTTGGCTTGTTTTGATTGTTTTTAATTGTTCTGAGTACTATTTTTTCACATAACTAGTATAACAGAAACAATCTAATCCTACCAAATAAACCCCATAAAGCTCTTCAGCTATAAGGTTTTTTTAGTTATTGCCAAGCCTCTTCTGATGAGTCTTGTCACAGATTGAAAAGGGAGAAGGGGCGAGAAGGGAGAGTTCTACGTAATAAAAGATCTTGAGATTATTATATTTTTTATTAAATTTTTTACATTTTTATTTATTTTTGAGAGACAGAGCACAAGTGGGGGAGGGGCAGAGAGAGAATGAGACACAGAATCCGAAGCAGGCTCCAGGCTCTCAGCTGTCAGCACAGAGCCCAATGCAGGGCTCGAACTCACAAACTGTGAGATTGTGACCTGAGCCGAAGTTGAACGCTTAACCGACTGAGCCACCCAGGTGCCCTGAGATTATTTTAAATGTCTTTTTAAAAATACAAATTCCATATTTAAATAAAACTTATATTAATAATATTTGTTCACTAAACACTTGTATTATTATCTCAGTTAATGCTCTCAAAACATCCATGGATTTAGGGGTGTGTGTGTGTGTGTGTGTGTGTGTGTGTGAAGTATGCTGTGGGTTAGGTATATTGTCCAAAATTATTCACTTACTATGTGTCAGATCTTTGGTTTGAACCTACTAATACAAATATGAAGTTGTCAAAAGATTTAAAAGACTTGCATTGGCAATAGCTTCTTGTTGTTTGCTATGTTAACTTTTTGTCAGGATTTCAAAATTCCTTGTTTTATATCAACCTTTTAGTACTTCCAAAAGGATTACTTCAACTGAGTCTGACTTGTCTCTTTATTGTTATCCTTCAGCCTAGGGTCACCTCTTTCTTATATTCTTGTTTTTCTATAGTCTGAATGTAGCTTTTAGTCCTTTAATGAACATATTCTTTAAAAATTCTGTTCACCCACAACATTCTCTGTAGTTTTTAATAACTGTTCTGGCTCACATATATATTCTTCCAACTTAAATGTCTCTCATTAATTGATTAATACTGAGTGTCTTTACGAGAAATATTGGGCACTTATACTTGTTACTACATGGCAATATAGTAAATACTAATTTATCATCTGGTATTTGCTACAGTTTTGTTTCACAACCATGTATAATTAATTGTTCCTTAGAATTCCCCATTAATCTAGAAAGTACTGAAGGGGTGCCTGGATGGCTCAATTGTTAAGCATCTGACTTTGGCTCAGGTTATGATCTCACAGTTCGTGTGTTCAAGCCCCACATTAGGTGAGCTCAAGGCCTGCTTCAGGTGAGCCCCACTTTGGGTAAGCTCTGCCTCTCTGTCTTTCTCTTTCTCTTTCCCTCTCTCTCTCTGTCTCTGCCCCTCCTGGGATATGATTATAGAAATTAATTTGAAATTTGTTATGTGAAGAAGGGGAATTATAATCAGATTATATGCATAAAAATCTAATAATCATTTTATGAATTTCAAAATACTAGGAAATGCATTAGGATTCTATCAAGAAAAAATAAAAATGGGAGTAAGCGCATATTTTACTGATTTGTTCTAATCTTGTAAGATTTAATGAAATCAAGTTTTTAATGTTTTTAAAAACATTTCAAGTTGTATGATTTTATTCTCTCTGGCTTTTAGTTGTCAATACCATATTTTAGAAATTGTTTCAGCTTTGTTCAGAGAAAACCTGGAAATGCAAATCAGTGAAAAGAGTGTAAAATGAAGCAAGACAGTTTGGAGTCAAACTGCACAGGTTCAAATAATGCTTCTGCCATGTGTTAGCTGAGTCTCAAAAGGGAGTTAATCCCTTGTAAGAGAGTTTTCTCTTCAGTAAAATGGAATAGTAGTCCCTGCCTCACAGTTTTGCTGTGAATATATTAAAAATTAATAAATGTAAACTGAAATATTGTCTATCATTAGTAAATATCATGTTTTCTATTTTTTTATGTCCTTAGGATTCATTAGAATCTGAGAGATGATGAATATGGCTTTTGAGTTACCTCATTTAGCAAAATAATGTGGAATATTTTTTCAACACAACCCACTATCTCTAGTTTTAGTGGAATATAATAAATATTCTGGTATAAAGATTTCCAATGATAAAGAAAAATGTTTTGTTTGATTGTTTATTTGTTTGTTTGCTTTAGAAAGAGTGGGAATGCACTGGGGGAGACAGAGAGAAGGACAGAGAGGGAATCTTAAACAGGCTGTATGCTCAGTGTGGAGCCCATTGCAGGGCTCTGTCTCACAACCCCGGGATCATGACCTGAGCCCAAATCAAGAGTCAGATGCTCAAACTAACTGCACCACCCAGACACCCCAGAAAAGAGATGTTTTTTAAATATCTCACTTGCAAGAGACTAAAATAACTGTTTTCTGTGTATATTTTCTTGTTCAAAGTTACCTGACATTTGCAAATTTTGCATGTAATATTTCATTAGCAAAATTTAGATTTGGTGTACTAAGTCTGATATTTAAAAAAGTTACAAGGAAAGAATCAGAGGAATAAGAGGCTCTTTGATAAATAGAGGAGAGGAACAATATTTCTCTTGAAGACATGTTTTGTTTGCCTGGAGACTAACATCATTATCATGGAGTGTTTTGTCATTTCTTGTTGCCTTTGAGTCTGTATCAGTGACCTTTGGGGCCCAAATAAAGAACAGGGCAGGCGCTTGGTGGTAGATCCTGTGAGTTTTAGAAGACAAATGGTAAGATAAAAACTTAAGTGTTGCATTTTAAAGGTTGAAAGTAGGAGAGAACATGGGGTATTTTCAAAAATCAGGTGGCTCCCCAGGGATTTGTATGACTTCCTCTGAAGTCAAATATGTATTTAGAACAATAATTTGACTTGAGGATGAATTGAGATAAATAGCCTGGTTAATCTGTAGCCAGGTGTGTATTGGCAGGTTTGAAAGTATGTGTCCAATAGATTCCTGGAAAAGCTGAGACTTTAGGAATAAAAATGGAAAAAGTATATCCTTTGCTTCTACATGACTTCCCATGGATGGCATAAAAAGTAAAACTTTGAGGGGCGCCTGGGTGGCTCAGTTGGTTAAGCAACCTGCATCAGCTCAGGTCATGATCTCATGGTCTATCAGTTCGAGCCCCGCATTGGGCTCTGTGCTGACCGCCCAGAGCCTGGAGCCTGCTTCAGATTCTGTCTCCCATTCTCTCTGCACCTCCCCCACTCATGCTCTGTCTCCCTCTTTCTCTCAGAAATAAATAAACATTAAAAAAAAAAACCACGTTGAGTGGCTCAATCTGTAAAAACATCCGACTTGATCAGCTCAAGTCATGGTCTCACGATTCATGAGTTCAAGCCCCACATTGGGCTCTGTGCTTAGAGTGAGGGGCCTGCTTGGGATTCCCTCTCTCCCTATCTGCTCTTCTTCCCCTCATTCTCACTCTCTCTCTCTCTCAAAATAAGTAAATAAACCTTAAATAAAAAGTAAAGCATTGCACAGATATGGACATTTAGAGATTGGTATTGCCAAGATTCTCACTGACATAATATTAATAGATAAAATTTTTGCATTACTCTGATGCTAAGTTATTTCTATTAATCCTCATGACAACCCTAGAAAGTAGAATCCTTTATCATACCCATTACCAAATGAGGAAACACAGCACAGTTATTAAGTAGTGGGGTGTGCATTATATTTGTACATTACGTTTAAGTTGATGTTTAATCTTAATAATTTTAAGAGTAACCAGTTCCTAAATATCGGAATTAAAAAAATATATATATTTATAATTTTATATAAATATAAAGGTCAATTGCCAATTGTTGTGAAATCAATGTCTCACATTACTTCATAGAACTATATTGTATTTAAACATACAAGTTTTTTAAATTTTCTAATTTTTTTAATTTTTTACCATTTTTATTTTAATTTTATTCCAGTAGAGTTAACATACAATCTTACATTAGTTTCAGGTGTACAATCCAGTGACTCAGCAATTCTATACAATTCTTACTTAGTGCTCATGAAGATAAGTGTTACTCTTAATCCCCTTCACTTATTTCACCTGTCCTCCCACCTGCCTCCCCTCTAGTAACCATCTGTTCTCTATAGTTAAAAGTCTGGTTTTTGGTTTGCCTGTCTCTTTATCTCTCGCTCTCTTTTCTTTTTTTTTTTTTTTTTTTGCTTTGTGTATTTGTTTTGCTTTGTAAATTCCACATGAGTGAAATCATATGGTATTTGTCTTTCTCTGACTTATTTCACTTAGCATTATACTCTCTAGCTCCATCCATGCCATTGCAAATGACAAGGTTTTATTCTTTTTTTTTTCTGAATAATACTCCATTGTTTATATATACCACCTCTTCTTTATCCATTCCTGTATCAGTGAGCACTTAGGTTGCTTCCATAATTTGGCTATTGTAAATAATGCTGCAATAAACATGGAGGTACATATATTCTTTTAAATTAGTGTTTTTGTACTCTTTGGGTAAATACCCAGTAGCGTGATCACTGGATCATTGGGTAGTTTTAATTTGCATTTCCCTGATGATGAGATATGTTGAGCATATCTTCATATGTCTGTTGGTCATCTATTTGTCTTCTTTGTAGAAATATTTGCTCATGTCTTCTTCCCATTTTAATTGGATTATTATGTTTGTTTTTTGAGTGTGGAGTTTTAAAAGTTCTTTATATATTTTGGATACTAAGCCTTCATCAGATATGTCATTTGCAAATATCGTCCCCTATTCTGTAAGTTGCCTTATAGTTTTTTTGTTATTATTGTTGTTGTTGTTATTGTTGTTATTCTGTGTGGAAGCTTTTTATTTTGATAAAGTCTCAATAGTTTATTTTTGCTTTTGTTTCCCTTGCCTCCAGAGATACAACCAGAGGGGTGCTTGGGTGGCTCAGTCATTAAGCATCTGACTTTGGCTTAGATCGTGATCTCATAGTTTGTGAGTTCTAGCTCTGCATCAGGCTCTCTGCTGTCAGCACAGAGCCCACTTTGGACCCTCTGTCCCTCTCTTTCTCTGGCCCTCCCCTGCTTGCACTCTCTCTGTGTCTCTCCCCAAATAAATAAATAAACTTAAAAAAAAGAGAGAGATCTGGGAAAATGTTACAGCTGATGTCAGAAATTATAGCTGATATCTGTACTGTCTACTAGGATTTTTATTGTTTCAGGTTTCACATTTAAATCTTTAATCCATTTTGAGTTTATTTTTGTGTGTGGTGAAAGAAAATGGTACATTTTTTTTTGTATGTAGGTATCTAGTTTTCCAACACCACTTGTTGAAGAGGCTGTCTTTTTCCCATTGCATATTCTTGCTTCCTTTGTAAAAGATTAATTTACATAATTTTGGGTTATTTCTGGGCTTTCTGTTCTGTCTCATTGATCTTTCTTTGTTTTAGTGCCAGTACCATAGTGTTTTGAGTACTATGGCTTTGTAGCATAATGTGAAAGCAGGAATTTTGAGACTTCCAGTTGTGTTTTTCTTTTTCAAGATTGTTTTAGCTATTTGGGTTCTTATGCAGTTCCATACAAATTTTAGGATTCTTTGTTCTAGTTCTGTGAAAAATGCTGTTAGTAATTTGACAGAAATTGCATTGAATCTGTAAATTCCTTTGGGTAGAACTTTGGGTATCCTTCTTGCTAAAGACTTCTATTCTTTTCTCAAGCCCAGAAAGTATCCTTATGATTATTGCTTTAAATTCTCTATCAAGCATGTTACTTATATCTATTTCAATTAGATCTCTGATCGTGACCTTATCTTGATCTTTCACTTAGGATGAATTCCTTCATCTTGGCATTTTGTTTAAGTCTCTGTCATCTTCTGTGTGTTAGAGAAGCCTGTATGTTTCCTGCTCCTGAGAGTAATGGCTTTATGAAGTAGAGGTCATATAGTGTCCAGGGTCTGGCACTTCATGGAGTATCTCTGGTGTGTGCTGTGTGCACTATGCTTCTGTGTTTTGGCTGCTCTATCCTCCAGGCCAGTCATCTGCAGAGGTTCTCCTTGGTTGCAGTGGGCAGTGTTTGGTCCTTGGCCAGAGTGTGGTGAGTTTTAACTAGGTGTTCTCTGGTCGGCTTGTTAAATGAGACCTGATGCTACTTCCACTATAACTGAAGCTCTGCAGAACTCTGGGAGATGTGTTGTGGGCAGGGGTTTCTGCTAGCCTTCTGCGGAAGGGGCCTTTTGTGCTGGGACTGAGGCAAACTTGACCCAGAAGGGCAGTACTTTCAGAGTGCAAAAGTGTGGGACATGGCGTAAGCAGGGTAGGCAGCCAGTGCCAGTGTCAAAGCAAAGACGGTTCTGTGTTTGATCTCAGAGGTGGAGGAGGGAAATGGTGCCAGCCAGCCCCTTTCTCCCTGGAGAGGGGTCTCCAAAAACCTGACATGAGGGAACAACCTTCCTGCTGTGTGTCCCAGGTGCCCCCCAGATCACTACTTTCACACTGTCTGCCTCCAGACCATTGCCTGCCTTCTCTCCAGGAGGAGTGCAGTGTCATCTGGGCTCTATCCCAGCCATGCTTGCTAACCTTTAAAACTCCAGTCTTCAAGCCTCTCTGGTTGCAAAATAAACCACAAAAATCAGCTCCTCTCATTTTGCCAGCCAATGGCTTTGGGGAAGTGTTCTCTTTATGCATTCCCCTGTGTGCCTCTTTGGTGTTCAGAATGATTTGATAGTTATCTAGTTGTGTTCAAAAGACAAGACAAGCCTAGCATCCTCCTACTACACTGCCTTCCTAGCTTCCCCCTCCAAAATTTTTTATAATAAAGATAGTGTGTAGTGTTTTTACTCTCATGACACAGATTTCCTACTCATTGTTAAATATGTCTCATGTAATCTCTTTAAAAATAAAGTGTATTTTGGTTAAATCAGTGGAAATGATGGAGTAAGGACCTTGAGAAAAATCTCCATAAAGCAATGAGAATAAGGGCAAAAATTGTTAGAATCAGTATTTTCAGAACTGTAAGTAGTAACAAAAGTATGGCAGCACTTTTTTACTGTTTTTTAATCTTCACTAAGAAGTGAATTATTTTTATACTCTTATTTAAATTATGGCACATGATCTGTTTTACTATCATTATTACTCTTATTACTTGACATGATAATAGTTTTGTAGCTTATAAATAATCACTTATTATACGTTAGTGGTTTAGTCAGAAGTTTGAAACAATGATAAAAGAGATCACTTGTATACTGTTCATCTAGATTCATCAGATTATTTTTTGTTTAATTGTCCAGTTAATATTATATATTCTCATAAATATTCTGTTTTTCTAAAGAGGTGCCATAGGATCCATTTCAAAGATTCTGTAATATGTTATTAATTTTCAGCTTTTATATATTTTAAAATATAATGCGTATTTTCATGCACTTAACTTTTGTCTTTTTTAGTGAAATCTTCAGGGTATAACTCAGGAGTATATTCTGAGCCAAAAGGGGTTGAATATTTTTGCAGCTCCTTTTCCCCTCTCTTTCTTTATTTTATTATTTTTCCATCATAATAAGTGCATTCTTTGAACTCTATCACCCATTTCAGCCATCCTTCCACCCACCTCCCCTCTGGTAACCATCATTTTGTTCTCTCTAGTTAAGAGTCTGTTTCTTGGTTTGTCTCTCTCATTCTCTCTCTCTCTCTCTCTCTTTTGATTTTCATTCCTAATTTGTTTCATTGTTAAATTCCACATATGAGTGTGATCATATGGTATTTGTCTTTCTCTGACTGACTCATTTCATTTAGCATTATACTCTCCAGTTCTATCCCTGTTACTACCAATGTTAAGATTTCATTCTTTCTTATGGCTGAATAATATTCCATTGTGTATATATTCACTGCCTCTTCTTTATCCATTTCTCTATCAATAGACACTTGGGAGGCACCTGGCTGGCTCAGAAGAGCATGCAGCTATTGATTGTGGGGTCATGAGCTCAAACCCCACGTTGGATATGGACATTACTTAAATAAATAAAACTTTTTAAAAAATGAACACTTGGGCTGCTTCCATAATTTGGCTATCATAAATAATGCTGCAATAAACACAAGGGTGCATGTAACCCTTAGAATTAGTGTTTCTATACTTTTCAGGTAAATAGTGAGTAGTGTGATTATTGAATCATAGGGTAGTTCTATTTTTTAATTTTTCGAGGACTCTCTATACTATTTTCCACAGTGGTTGCATCAGTTTGCATTCTCACCTACAGTGCAAGAAGGTTCCTTTTTCTCCCCATCCTCACCAATGCTTACAGTTTCTTGTGTTGTTGATTTTAGACACTCTGACAAGTGTGACGTGATTTTTCATTAGAGTTTTGATTTTAATTTCCCTGATGATGAGTGATATTGAGCATCTTTTCCTGTGTCTGTTGACCATCTGGATGTCTTCTTTGTAGAAATGTCTGTTCATGTCCTCTGCCTATTTTTTTAATTGGATTATTTGTTTTTGACTGTTGAGTTGTATCAGTTCTTTTTTTTTAATTCTTTTTAACATTTATTCATTTTTAAGAGACAGAGACAGAGCATAAGTGGGGGAGGGGCAGAGAGAGAAGGAGACACAGAATCCAAAGCAAGCTCCAGGCTCTGGGATATCAGCACAGAGCCCAGTGTAGGGAGTGAACCCACAAACCGTAAGATCATGACCTGAGCCAAAGTTGGATGCCCAACCGAATGGAGCCACCCAGGCACCCCCAGTATCAGTTCTTTGTATACTTTGGCTACTAATCTTTTATCCTAGATGGACTTTGCAAATATCTTCTCCCATTCTCTAAGTTGCCTTTTAGTTTTGGTTGATTGTTGCCTTTGCTGTGCAGAAACTTTTCCTGTAGACCTAGTATTTTTTACTTTTATTTCTGTTGCCTCAGGAGACATATCTAGAAAAAATTTGCTATGCCCATTGTCAGAGAATTTACTGCCTGTACCCCCATCTAGGATTTTTAAAGACATTTAGGTCTTTAGCCATTTTGCTTTTATTTTCTATATGGTGAAAGAAAGTAGTCCAGTTCATTCTTTTTCATGCGGCTAGCCAGTTTTCTCTTTTGTTGAAGAGACTGTCTTTTTCTTATTGTGCATTAATTCCTCCTTTGTTGAAGTTTTATTAACCATATAATCATGTGTTTATTTCTGGATTTTTTGTTGTTTTTTTTTTCTTAATTTTTTTTAGTGTGTATTTTATTGAGACAGAGGAAGACAGGGCATGAGCAGGGGACAGGCAGAGAGAGAGACACACACACACACAGAATCCAAAGCAGGCTCCAAGCTCTGAGCTGTCAGCACAGAGCCTGACGTGGGGCTAGAACTCATCAACCGCGAGATCATGATCTGAGCTGAAGTCAGATGCTTAACCGACTGAGCCATCCAGGGGCCCTAGGGTCTTCTGTTCTTTTTCATCATTCCATGTGTCTATTTTTATGCCAGTAACACAGTAACATACTGTTTTAATAAGTGTCACTTTGTAGTGTGACTGAAATCTGGAATTGTGATACCTGTTTTTTTTTTCCTCCAAAGATTACTTTGGCTATTTAAGGTCTTTAGTATTACTTGTTCTAATTCTGTTAAAAAATACTGTTTAGTATTTCAATAGAAATTGCATTAAATCTGTAGATCACCTTGGATAGTATAGACATTTTAACAATATTTGTTCTTCCAACCCATGAGCATGGAATGTCTTTCCAGTTCTTTGTTTTGTCCTGAGTTTCTTTTGTCAGTGTCTTATAGTTTTCAGAGTACAGATCTTTCACCTCTTTGGTTAAGTTTATTCCTACATATTTTATTGTTTGGTGCACTTGTAAATGAAGTATTTTTAAATTTTTTTAATGTTTATTTTTAAGAGAGAGAGAGAGAGACAGAACACGAGTAGGGGAGGGACAGAGAGAGAGGGAGACACAGAATATGAAGCAGGCTTCAGGCTCTGAGCTGTCAGCACAGAGCCTGATGCAGGGCTTGAATTCATGGACTGTGAAATCATGACCTGAGCTGAAGTCAGATGCTTTACCACCTAAGCCACCCAGGTGCCCCTGGAATTGTTTTCTTAATTTCACTTTCTGTTGCTTCATTATTAGTTCACAGTGTATAGGAATGCAACACATTTCTGCACATTGATTTTATATCCTGCAACTTTACTGAGTTTATTTATCATTTCTAGTAGTTTTTTGATGCAGGTTTTTCTGTTTATAGCATCATGCCATCTGTAAATAGTGAGAGTTTTACTTCTTCCTTACCAGTTTGAATGCCTTTTATTTCTTTACGTTTTCTTGTCTTTTCCTCTTTCTTTCTTTCTTTCTTTCTTTCTTTCTTTTCTTTCTTTCTTTCTCTTTCTTTCTTTCTTTCTTTCTTTCTTTCTTTCTTTCTTTCTTTCTCTTTCTTTTTGAGAGAGAGAGAGAGAGAGAGAGCATAAGCAGGGAAGAGGCAGAGAGAGAATCTTAAGCAGCCTGAGCACTCAGAACGGAACCTGATGTGGGCCCAATCCCATGACCCTGTCACCATGACCTGAACTGAAGTCAAGAGTCAGTTGTTCATTTGAGTGAGACACCCAGGAACCCCCATTTCTTTATGTTTTCTAATAGCTGTTGCTAGGACTTCTAATACTATATTGAATAGAAGTGGTGAGAGGTAACAACATCCTTGTCCTGTTCCTGATCTTAGTAGAAGCTTTGCAACATTTTATAATACTAATATTATTATAACAGTATAAAGATAAGCTCAATATACCAAGATGATATAAAATTATTAAAATATGTGTACCTAATAATAGAACCTCCAAAATATGAAACAGTGTGCTAGGATTAGCAGCCTGGGGTGGGGGGAGAATAGATAGATAGATAGATAGATAGATAGATAGATAGATTTATCTATCTATCTAGATATATGAAGGAAAAACATAGAATTGAAGGGAGACAGTAACAAACTAACATTAATGGTTGGAGATTTTGAGACCCCTTTTCCAGTGATAATATAACAACTAGACAAAAGATCAGCAATAGATATCTGAACAGCACTATACACTTAATAGATGCATATATATGCAAGATATCTGTACATTCCACCCAACAACAGCAGAATGTACATTCTTCTCAAGTGCCCATGAAAAATTCTGTAGGAACGACTAATGTGTTAGGCCATAAAACATATAAAACAAGCTTTACTATATGTAAAGGATTGCAAAGAAAAGTATATTCTCTGAGACATGCATGGATATAACAGAAAGAAATTTTGGAAACCCACAAATATGTAAAAATTAAGCATTGAAAGTCTAAATAATCAAGATCAAAAAGAAATAAATATGAAATTTGAAAATACTTCAAGATGAATGTAAATGAAAACAACATAAAACTTTAGGGATATAGTAAAAGTAGTGCTTAAAGGGAACTTTATAGCTTTAAATTCCTATTTTAAAAAATAAGAAAGATCTCAAATCAACAGCTTATCTTTTCATCTTAAGAAACTAGAAAAAGAAAGACTAAGCTGAAGCAGAAGGAAGTAAAAAATGAAGCATAGAGGAAAGTGAATGAAGTTGGGGAATATAAAAAAAAATAGAGGTATCAATGAAATAAACAGTTGCTTTTTGAAACTGTCAACACTATTAACAAATTTTTAACGAGACTGACCAAGATGAAAGCAGAAGAAACTCAAATACTAAAACTAAAAATTAAAGAGTGAACATTAACTCATATTCCAGAAAAAAAGGGGGTTATAATTAACAATACTATAAACATACAACTGCCAATACATTAGTTAACCTAAAGAAATTGACAAATTACTAGAAGCAAACTACTGAAACTGACTTAAGATTAAATTTGAAAAGACTTATAACAACTATTAGTCACAACTATTAGTTGCAAAACTTTTGATAAAAAAAAGAAAAAATAGACAAGATCTAGATAGTTTCACTCAGTAATTCTTACCAATTATTTAAAGAATTAACAGCAGTCTTTTACAATTGCATCTAAAAAAATAGAAAAGAATACATCTGTGATGATGTGTTACAAAAACCAAAAATGATACAAGAGAAACCAATATAGACCAATATCCTTTATAAATATATATGCAGAAATCTTCACCAAAATACTAGTTAAAATGAGTAAGTTAATAAAAAATTGTATGTCATGGCCGAGTGCCATGTATGTAAATTGTTTCAACATATGCAAAACAATCACTCTAATATACCATTTTAATAAAATTAAATACACAACCCTCATGTTATCTGTATTGATATAGTAAAAACATTGGACAAGACACATTTACATGATTAAAAACATTCAAAAAATTAGGAATAGAATAAAACTTCCTGAATCTTGATAAAGGGTGTCTTCCAAAACTTCACAGAAAAAAATCATACTAAATGGTAAAAAAATGAAAGCTTTCCCCTTTTCTACCTCCTTTAGTTGTAAACTTAGGTTGCATATTTGAGACTTTTCTTGCGTTTTGAGCTGGGCCTCTATTGCAATATACTTCCCTCTTAGGACTGCCTCTGCTGCATCTCAAAGGTTTTGGGCCTTTGTGTTTTCATTTTGATTTGCTTCCATGTGCTTTTTAAAATTTTATTAATTTCCTGGTTAACCCATTTATTCTTTAGTAGGATATTCTTTTTTTTAATTTTTTTTAACGTTTATTTATTTTTGAGACAGAGAGAGACAGAGCATGAACAGGGGAGGGACAGAGAGAGAGGGAGACACAGAATCTGAAACAGGTTCCAGGCTCTGAGCTGTCAGCATAGAGCCTGACGAGGGGCTCGAACTCACGGACCATGAGATCATGACCTGAGCCGAAGTCGGACACTTAACTGACCAAGCCACCCAGGCGCCCCAGTAGGATATTCTTTAACCTCAATGTATTTGTATTCTTTCCAAAAATTTTATTGTGGTTGACTTCAAGTTTCACGGTGTTGTGGTCTGAAAATATGCATGGTATGATCTTAATCTTTTTGTACCTGTTAAGGACTGATTTGTGACCCAGTATGTGATCTGTTCTGGAGGATGGTCCATGTACAATCAAAAGAATGTATATTCTGCTTTAGGAAGTCCATCTGGTCCAGTGTGTCATTCAAAACCATTGTTTCCTTGTTGCTTTTCTGCTCAGATTATCTGTCTATTGTTGTAAGTGGGGTGTTAAAGTCCCCTACTATTATTGTATGATTACCAATGAGTTTCTTTATGCTTGTTATTAACCGATTTATATATTTCGGTGCTCTCAAGTTGGGGGCATAAACATTTACTTTACAAATATTAGATCTTCTTGATGGATAGGCCTCCTAATTATGACATAATGCCTTCTTCATGTCTTGTTACAGTCTTTGGTTTATTTTTTTTATTTTTTTTTATATTTTATTTTTTTCAATATATCAAGTTTATTGTCAAGTTGGTTTCCATACAACACCCAGTGCTCATCCCAAAAGGTGCCCTTCTCAATACCCATCACCCACCCTCCCCTCCCTCCCACCCCCCATCACCCCTCAGTTTGTTCTCAGTTTTTAAGAGTCTCTTATGCTTTGGCTCTCTCCCACTCTAACCTCTTTTTTTTTTCTTCCCCTCCCCCATGGGTTTCTGTTAAATTTCTCAGGATCCACATAAGAGTGAAACCATATGGTATCTGTCTTTCTCTGTATGGCTTATTTCACTTAGCATCACACTCTCTAGTTCCATCCACGTTGCCATATTTCGTTCTTTCTCATTGTCCTGTAGTACTCCATTGTATATATAAACCACAATTTCTTTATCCATTTGTCAGTTGATGGACATTTAGGCTCTTTCCATAATTTGGCTATTGTTGAGAGTGCTGCTATAAACATTGGGGTACAAGTGCCCCTATGCATCAGTACTCCTGTATCCCTTGGGTAAATTCCTAGCAGTGCTATTGCTGGATCATAGGGTAGGTCTACTTTTAATTTTTTGAGGAACTTCCACACTGTTTTCCAGAGCGGCTGCACCAATTTGCATTCCCCCCAACAGTGCAAGAGGGTTCCCGTTTCTCCACATCCTCTCCAGCATCTACAGTCTCCTGATTTGTTCATTTTGGCCACTCTGACTGGCATGAGGTGATATCTGAGTGTGGTTTTGATTTGTATTTCCCTGATGAGGAGCGACATTGAGCATCTTTTCATGTGCCTGTTGGCCATCTGGATGTCTTCTTTAGAGAAGTGTCTGTTCATGTTTTCTGCCCATTCTTCACTGGGTTATTTGTTTTTTGGGTGTGGAGTTTGGTGAGCTCTTTATAGATTTTGGATACTAGCTCTTTGTCTGATATGTCATTTGCAAATATCTTTTCCCATTCCGTTGGTTGACTTTTAGTTTTGTGGTTGTTTCCTTTGCTGTGCAAAAGCTTTTTATCTTCATGAGGTCCCAGTAGTTCATTTTTGCTTTTAATTCCCTTGCCTTTGGGGATGTGTCAAGTAAGAAATTGCTACGGCTGAGGTCAGAGAGGTCTTTTCCTGCTTTCTCCTCTAGGGTTTTGATGGTTTCCTGTCTCACATTCAGGTCCTTTATCCATTTTGAGTTTATTTTTGTGAATGGTGTGAGAAAGTGGTCTAGTTTCAGCCTTCTGCATGTTGCTGTCCAGTTCTCCCAGCACCATTTGTTAAAGAGACTGTCTTTTTTCCATTGGATATTCTTTCCTGCTTTGTCAAAGATGAGTTGGCCATACGTTTGTGGGTCTAGTTCTGGGATTTCTATTCTATTCCATTGGTCTATGTGTCTGTTTTGGTGCCAATACCATGCTGTCTTGATGATGACAGCTTTGTAGTAGAGGCTAAAGTCTGGGATTGTGATGCCTCCTGCTTTGGTCTTCTTCTTCAAAATTACTTTGGGTATTCGGGGTCTTTTGTGGTTCCATATGAATTTTAGGATTGCTTGTTCTAGTTTCGAGAAGAATGCTGATGCAATTTTAATTGGGATTGCATTGAATGTGTAGATAGCTTTGGGTAGTAAGACATTTTGACAATACTTATTCTTCTAATCCATGAGCACGGAATGTTTTTCCATTTCTTTATATCTTCTTCAATTTCCTTCATAAGCTTTCTGTAGTTTTCAGCATACACATCTTTTACATCTTTGGTTAGATTTATTCCTAGGTATTATGCTTCTTGGTGCAATTGTGAATGGGATCAGTTTTTTTATTTGTCTTTCTGTTGCTTCATTATTAGTGTATAAGAATGCAACTGATTTTTGTACATTGATTTTGTATCCTGCAACTTTGCTAAATTCATGTATCAGTTCTAGCAGACTTCTGGTGGAGTCGATCGGATTTTCCATGTATAATATCATGTCATCTGCAAAAAGTGAACGCTTAACTTCATCTTTGCCAATTTTGATGCCTTTGATTTCCTTTTGTTGTCTGATTGCTGATGCTAGAACTTCCAACACTATGTTAAACAACAGCGGTGAGAGTGGACATCCCTGTCGTGTTCCTGATCTCAGGGAAAAAGCTCTCAGTTTTTCCCCATTGAGGATGATGTTAGCTTTAGGCTTTTCATAAATGGCTTTTATGATCTTTAAGTATGTTCCTTCTATCCCGACTTTCTCAAGGGTTTTTATTAAGAAAAGTTGCTGAATTTTGTCAAAGACCTTTTCTGCATCGATTGACAGGATCATATGGTTCTTATCTTTTCTTTTATTAATGTGATGTATCACATTGATTGGTGACTGTTGAACCGGCCCTGCATCTCAGGAGTGAATCCCACTTGATCATGGTGAACAATTCTTTTTATATGCTGTTGAATTCAATTTGCTAGTATCTTATTGAGAATTTTTGCATCCATATTCATTAGGGATATTGGCCTGTAGTTCTCTTTTTTTACTGGGTCTCTGTCTGGTTTAGGAATCAAAGTAATGCTGGCTTCATAGAATGAGTCTGGAAGTTTTCCTTCCCTTTCTATTTCTTGGAATAGCTTGAGAAGGATAGGTATTATCTCTGCTTTAAACGTCTGGTAGAACTCCCCTGGGAAGCCATCTGGTCCTGGACTCTTATTTGTTGGGAGATTTTGGATGACTGATTCAATTTCTTCGCTGGTTATTGTGTCTGTTCAAGCTTTCTATTTCCTCCTGATTGAGTTTTGGAAGCATGTGGGTGTTTAGGAATTTGTCCATTTCTTCCAGGTTGTCCAGTTTGTTGGCATATAATTTTTCATAGTATTCCCTGGTAATTGCTTGTATCTCTGAGGGATTGGTTGTAATAATTCCATTTTCATTCATGATTATATCTCTTTGGGTGATATCCCTTTTCTTTTTGAGAAGACTGGTTAGAGGTTTATCAATTTTGTTTATTTTTTCAAAAAACCAACTCTTGGTTTCGTTGATCTGCTCTATAGTTTTTTAGATTCTATATTGTTTATTTCTGCTCTGATTTTTATTATTTCTCTTCTTTTGCTGGATTTAGGCTGTCTTTGCTGTTCCAGTCTTTGGTTTAAAATCTACTTTTTCTTTGGGGCACTCAGGTGGCTCAGTCAGTTAAGTGTCTGACTTCACCTCAGATCATGATCTTAGGGTTCATAGGTTGAGCCCCGCATTAGGCTCTGTGCTGACAGCTTGCTCAGTGTCTGGAGCCTGCTTCAGATTCTGTGTCTATTTCTCTTTCTGCCCCTCCACTGCTCACACTCTGTCTCTCCCTGTCTCTCAAAAATAAATAAATGTAAAAAAAAAATTAAAAATAAGTAAATAAAATAAAATCTAGTTTGTCTGCCATAAGCATTGCTACTCTTTCTTTTGATGTCCATTAGCATCGTAGATGGCTCTCCATCCCCTCACTTTCAATCTGCAGGTGTCCTTAGGTCTATAACAAATTTCTTGTAGGCAGCATATAGATGGGTATTGATTTTTTTTAAATCTGTTCTGACACCCTTGTCAGCCTGACACCCTTTGAGTGGAGCATTTAGTCCATTATTCAGAATGATTATTGATAGACATGAAATTAATGCATTATGTTACCTATAAAGGTACCACTATGTTTGTTTCTTTGTTTTAGGTTTTGTTTTTTAATGCTTATTTATTGTGAGAGAGAGAGAGCGAGCACACACTCAAGTAGAGGAAGGCAAAGAGTGAGAGAGAGAGAGAATTCCAACCAAGTTCTGCACTGTCAGAGCCTGACATGAGGCTTGGTCTCAAGCATGAGATTATGACCTGAGCCAACATTAAGAGTTGGATACATAACTGACTGAGCCACCTAGGCTCCCTTTGATACAGAAAAAATGACTATAACTAATTCTGACATGAAAGAGAATGTAATCTTCTGAGGAAATTTCTGTCTCTTGAATTTTAATGATTTTTTCCAGCAAATAAATTATGTAGAGAATGAAGTGTTAGTGGACTGTAATATATATTTCAATGACTGTAGGAGATTTTTAGTTGACACAGTTATCTTTCCTGAATTGCACACCTTTGTCAGAGACTGATTGGGAGTCCTGATTTTTAATTTGCAAATTGGAGAGCAGGAAGGAATTATTATCAAAGCAAACATGAAGTGGAATGGTGAAAGCAGACATTTCTAAAAATCAGTATATTGATTCCTAAGAAATGGAAAATACTTAGACTTGCTGATGTAATCAAATCTCTTTTCGGCAACTTGGGTTTTCTTTCTATTCAAAATTGAACTATCATTAAATATAAATGAGAAAAATAATATGAAGTAAATATGAAGAAACCAAAAACATAATATCCATAAATATAATTCATTAAATAAAGATATTATTCAAAAATCAGGAGCATATATTTTATAATTATTTTAACAAAGTATGACAATCCTCAAATAGACCTCTACATATTCAAAAACTGTACTTATTGACTAATCTAACTACATATATAAAATTTGCATTTTAAAGAATATATCAAAGAATCTAACTTACAAAGGCTGAGGTTTCCCAAAGAAGAAGAAATTCTAATCAAGAATCAAGGCTGCAACATATAAACCCTGCCTAAGCCTGCTGTCTTACAGAATTATGACTCTAAACTGCAACATTAACTCTTACATTAACACTACCTCTTACTCAAAAATCAGCCTGCCAGCCTGATCAATAAATTATTGACTTGCCAGCCTCACAATATATCACATGAACCAAATCCTTTAAACAAACAAACAAACAAACAAACAAATAAACCCAGACAAATGAAAAAAAGAAGAGAGGGAAATGGAAATGGAAGGAAAGAAAGAAGAAGGATTGAAAGAAAAGAACTCAGTAGATGGATAAATAATCGATATCAGTATATATAGATGTAGATACATTTATTGGATACATACCTCATTATCTTGTTTCTCCACAGAACCCTAGCTAATACAATTGTATAAACTGATTCACAAATATTGCAGTAGCGATGATTTTTCTGTGTTGCCAAAATAATTACATGAGTTATCTTTTTCTAAAATCATAGAAAATAATTTGTTCGCTTCCCTTATAACATTTTCAATTATATTCACTCTCCATTGAATACCTTGCAATTGTCTAACATTTCTGAGAGAATTGTCTTTTCTCTCAATTTCTTTATAGAATTTGATCTGTGTTTATTTCACAACTTTCTATATTTGTTTAGTTATTTCTGAGTTTTTAAATAAATGTGAGTAACTTTTCACTTATGTAAATGTTTATTTAATGCTATTCATTTTATTTAATGCTATTTAATATGAGATCACAGCCTCTGACAGTGCAGAGATTGCTTGGAATTCTCTCTCTCTCTCTCTCTCTCTCTCTCTCTCTCACTCTCTGCCCCTCCTCTACTTGTGTGTGCTGTCTCTCTCTCTCTCAAGATAAATAAGCATTAAAAAACAAACAAACATAGTGGCAAAAACTGAATATATGCTCAAAACTAATTTATTTAATTAAATAAACAATTGTTTTAAGGGAAATCCTTAGTAAAGTAAAAGGCTGAATATCTTTGTGCAGGAGATTTTTGCCTCTAAGTGTGTATGTGTATAAGTGGTGTGAAGATGTGGGATGGTAACTAATTATGTCAGTAACATAAGCATTTAATAAGTAAATGCAGCATGTGACAAAAGAAAGTGTCTCAATCTAACTTTTCTAAAACAAAGAACAATATAAGTCTGTTTCCTTTCTATTACCTTGCTATATTTTTTTAACATTTAAATATTTTTCTTCTTTAAGGTAATAGGCTGTGATATATATCACTAAAATATTTTTATTATATATATATATATATCATCTTAAATATGTTTTATATTATGTCTTATTGAGTTCAGTCTTCTCCAGGTAACAAAAAATATTTCTAATTTTCAAACTCGACATTTTTTTCTTTTTTAGATACATGGCACAAGTGAATGAGGGGCAGAAAGAGAGAGAGAGAGAGAGAGAGAGAGAGAGAGAGAGAGAGAGAGAAAGAATGAGAGAACCCCGGAGGGGTAGAAGGATAGAGAGAGGGAGAGGCTCTCCCTCTTCAGGAAGTTGGGCTCACCTGAAGCGGGGCTTGAGCTCACCCGAAGCAGGGTTTGAGCTCATCCAATGTGGGACTCGAACTCATGAACCATGAGATTATGACCTGTGCCGAAGTCAGATGCTTAACAGCCACCCAGGCGCCCTCAAACTTGACATTTTAAAAATCTCATCTTATGAAGTAAGCACATTATATTTAACCATATATGTGTATAGTTACAATATTCAACATCATCTAACCTGCCTATAGGGATACAAATTTCATATGAAGAACTTGTGAATAAGTTGTTTTTTATATAAAAGTTAAAATGAAAGTATAAAGAGGAGATATTTCTTTAATTTCTACATTTAAAATATCTTTTAATTGTAGGTGTTATCAGCTTTTCTTCTTTGTAATAAATTAATTAAATTAATTTTGTATTTATGTTTGTGTATATTGTCCAACAACAAACCAAGTGAACATACTATTAATGTCATTTCAGTAGTTCACGTATCAAGAAATGGGCTCTGTAATTCTCCCAGCCTTTCTCTCATAGCAGTAAGATGATTACTTTTGTTCCAACCATTATTATTATGTTCCAGAAAGGAAAAAAAATAGGTGGAAACTACACATGTAAAAGCTTTGAAATCTATTTCAGAAAAGCAAACCTTCATATAAATCACTAGAAGAGTTCCATTTGTGTTTATTGTTATTGATGCACTTGTTGAAAATATTGGACAACACTATTTGTACCATAGACAATTTGTAAGAAAGACTAGGAGATTTATAACTGGTTATATTACTTTCACAGTCAAACAAAATTAGGATCACTTATTACAGGATAAGGCTTGAATGGATGCTATAAACAATAGATTATTCCATGCCTATTCCATACACATACTAAAAATTATTAACCATCTAAACTGTAAGTATACATTTTAAAGTAAACATTACCTGGGGCACCTGGCTGGCTCAGTCGGTTGAGCGTCTGACTTCAGCTCTGGTTATGATCTCATGGCTGGTGAGTTCGCCGAGTCAGGCTCTGTGCTAACAGCTCAGAGCCTGGAGCCTGTTTCAGATTCTGTGTCTCCCTCTCTCTCTCTGTCCCTCCCCTGCTCACTCTGTCTCTCTCTTTCTGTCTCTGTCTCTGTCTCTTCTCTCTCAAAATGAATTTTAAAAAACTTAAAAAATAAACATTACCTATTTCACTACTTAATTTACATATAATATTCTGAAGTTCTATTATTAAGAGAACAAGGACTAATTTATAAGAAGTATAAACAAAAAAAGAATTATGTTTTATAATGCAAGAATCAAAGTTGTACTGAAACAAAGTTAAGCCAGTCATAAAATAAAAAGAACAAATGAATAACATCTTATATTGAAAAGTCTATGAAATTAAATGCCCAGACTATGTGCAGTAAATATGATCATCTAATCACTGCATACATCTTAAACTTACACAATTATATATGCCAATCATATCTCAAAAAGCTGAAGAAATTAACTTTAAAAATTATACTGAAATTTCCTTGTCAATATCAGAGTTAATAATAGGCAAATTTTCATCAAATTACTCATAAAAATAAGAGACATTTGTAGATATAAATATATCAAATATTCTTGTATTATCTTACTTTTCTGATAATACACTTTAGCTATTTGTGTTAACTGGGAGAGTATAAGGATATCCACCATTTCTTGATCTTTTAATTCAAAAAAAGTTTTGATGCTAAGAATTTGTTGCATATATTTTCCCTAGTAAAACTACCAAATATACTCTAATAAAAAAATTCAATTTTTGACTGTAATATATTAGTATTTACTCCACACTACTCTTATGATGCAGACTTATTAAAACAATAGGATAATGAAAATAACAACATCACAAACCAATAATAATGTTATCATATTAAGTGGCAATCAAGAGTACTGTGGCAAGTCATGACAAGATGAATCAAAAAGTACAAGGTAATTTCTATACTGAGAAATATTAATTATTATTCTTTCAATTATTATCCTTCTTGTAGATTCAGAAACCTAGTGTTTTGCTTACTGCAAGTTAATTTTTGTAAAAAAAAAAATCCTCCTGACATATTTATAAAACGAATGCTTTAAAGAAAAATTAAGATGCATTTTATCGTCCTCAATTTTTAGTGACAACTGAGAACAAGATAAAATGATGTATTTTCTGTGTAGGCAGAAGCATATTATTACAAACATCCATCCTCAACAATTTTTGTTTGTAATTTATACTAAGCTATGACTATTAAGCATGAGGATTTGGATTTTCACAAGTTTACTATCTATTGAATTGAAACCTTCTTTATTATATTTTAATATTTAAAAGCACCAATAAATCTTAAACTTAATTTCATGGCCCTCTTAAATTTGCATATGGATTTTAATTATATTGATATGTATGACTTAAAAATAACTAATGAAAAAAATATTTCATGGCTCTCCTAAATTTGCATATGGGTTTTCATTATATTGATATGTAGAACTTAAAAATAACTAAAGAAAAAAATAAATACATATTACAAAATCAGGGTTATTCCTATTATTAAAACAATTCATCTAACGAAAAGAATTAGAAAATAAATGTTTCCCAAAGTTCCATTTGCTATGAAAATAAAATCAATTTTTAGTTATATGCTTTGGATAGTTGGTAATGTTTATCATGTTTTAATTAATTAGGGAAAGAAAATGAAGACTATATTTCTTTCTCTCTCTCTTTTTTATTTTTTATTTTTGTTTATTTTGTGTGAGAGAGAGAGACGCATGCATGTGTGTGGGAAAGAGAATCCCAAGCAGACTCTACACTGAACAGGCTCTGTGCTGTCAGAGCAGAGCCAACAGTGGGCTCGAACTCACCTAAACATGAAATCATGACCTGAGTGGAAATGAAGTTGGATGCTTAACAGATTGAGCCGCCCACGTGCCCCGTGAAGACTATATTTCAATTAGGGACATGGTTATATAACAAAAGAAAGGTCAAATACTATTATATTTGTAGTATATTGGCCCTAGAATTAAGAACTTATTTAAAGAATTTATGAATGATTTATACAATATAAAGAAGAACCTTGGAAATTATCTACTGTAATTGCAAACTAATAAAAGTTTATTAGCGATATATTTGCTAACTTTTGTCCATTGTTGCTTTCTTTTCTATAATGTGTTCTTTAAGCGACTCTTCTATCAATAAGGCTAAAATTTAAAACATTGCTGTAGCAACTAGAATGACAGCTTGTCTTTCCATTAAGATATTCCTAATAGTGCAAAGGAACTCTTTTCTATTTATGGAAAAGAGTAATTGCTGTACAAACATAAAAGAATTAGACATTTTAGGCTAGTTATCACACAATAATAATCTAAAAGAGAATAATAGTTTCTCTTCTGTTTAATTGGATATTGATGATTTTGTTCTAAATAATTTTGAGTAGGTTTACTTTTCCATGCTTGATGATTAATGAAACAATAAAAAATTATCAATGAAATGATTTGGCTTAGCATTTCTACTTTTTAAAATAATCTATAATCATTAAAGTAAATAAATCATCTTATATTTTATAATTTTTATGGACTTATTTTTTGTTTTGTGTTGATTTTTTTTTTTTCAACGTTTATTTATTTTTGGGACAGGGAGAGACAGAGCATGAACGGGGGAGGGGCAGAGAGAGAGGGAGACACAGAATCGGAAACAGGCTCCAGGCTCTGAGCCATCAGCCCAGAGCCTGACGCGGGGCTCGAACTCACAGACCGCGAGATCGTGACCTGGCTGAAGTCGGACGCTTACCCGACTGCGCCACCCAGGCGCCCCTTGTGTTGATTTTTTAAAGAATTTTTTTTTTAAAGACTTTTTTTTTCAACATTTTTTATTTATTTTTGGGACAGAGAGAGACAGAGTATGAACGGGAGAGGGGCAGAGAGAGAGGGAGACACAGAATCAGAAGCAGGCTCCAGGCTCTGAGCCATCAGCCCAGAGCCCGACGCGGGGCTAGAACTCACGGACCGCAAGATCGTGACCTGGCTGAAGTCGGACGTTTAACCGACTGCGCCACCCAGGCGCCCCGACTTTTTAAAGAATTTTAACAGACATGTAGTGATATCTCATTGTGCTATTTTATTAATGCACATAACAATTCATTCACCATTTTAAAGTGTACAAATCATTTTAATATATTTACAAGTGCAATTATTGCCACTCTGTGATTATAGGAAATGATCATTACCAGAAAAGAAAACTCAGACTTCTTAGAAGTCAGTTCCTAGACCTCTTACGCTTACTTACCCCTGGAAACCACTAATTTACTTCCTATCTCTGTGAATTTGCCTGTTGTAAATATTATATATATTGCAATTGTACAATACATGGTCTTTGGTTTTTGGCTTCTTTCACTTTAATGTTTTCAAGGTTCATCAATGTTGTAACATATATCATTCTTTTATTGGCTGGATAACAGCCCATTGTCTTGTCACTGACACGGTTAGATTATCCAATCATCACTTTATGAATTTGCTTTCCTTTTCTGCTTTGTTACATTAAGGTTGTTATAAATATGTCTTTACAGGTTTTTGCATGAACATGTTTGCAATGAACTTGGTCATATAACTACGAATGAAATTGCATGGTCAAATTATAACTCTATATTTAATTTATTGGAACTTACAAAATGTTTTTCAAGTAGATATACCATATTAAATATCCACCAGCAGTGGATGAAGGATCTGATTAATCTATGTCTTTCTCCAACTTTGCTCTTGTCTATCTTCTTGATTATAACTCTCCTACTGTGTATAATAAGACATCTCACTATGCTTTTGTTTTGTGTTATTACTTTCATGTCCTTCAAGAACTTCTATTCACATTTCTTACAGTGCAGGTCTGCTGTCAATGAGTTCTCTCAAGTTTTGCTTATCTGAAAAAGTATTTCTTCATCACTTTTGAAGGATGATCGCTGGTTATAAAATTCCAGCTTGGTGCATTTTTTTAAAAATATGTTTTTCTTTAACTCTTTAATGTTTCACTTTCCTCTTTCTTGAATGGTTTCTGTTGAGAAATCTGATGTAACTCTTATCCTTGTTCCTCCAAAATTATGATTCTTTTTTTACTGTTTGACTGCTTTAAATACTTTTCTCATTGTCTTGGTTTTTCTGCAGCTTGAATATGACACACCTAGGTTTAGATTTTTACCTTTGTTACTGATTTCTTGAGCTTTCTGAATTTATTGCATGTGTATATCACAAACTTTATAACATTATTTGTCATTATTTTTCCAGTAAATCTTCTCCATTGTTTCTCTTTTGTCATCCTGGCAGTCCTGTTACATGTGTTATGACTTTTCAAATTGCACCACAGTGCTTGGATATTCTGTTGTTTTGTTTTTTAATTATTTTTTTTACTTTGTTTTCCAGTTTAGGCAATTCCTACTGACAGGTTTCGAAGCTCATTGAAGCTCATTGATTCCTTCCTTGTCTGTATCCAGTCTGCTGATAATCCTATCACTAATATTCTCCTATGTATTACCATGCTTTTATTTGCTAGCAGTTCCTTTTGTCTCACAGTTTTCATGTCTCTGCTTGTATTACTTATGTACTTTCACATGTCTATTTTTTTCTATAGACCCATGAGATATTAATCATAGTTACTTTAACTTCTCTATGTGATAATCTTCTCTATGTGATAAAGCTGGATCATGTGTGGTTCCAATCTTTGCTTTGTCCCTTCAGACTGTGTTTTTACTTTCTTTTAACACACGTTGTAATTATTTTTGTTAAAAATTGGACATGGTGTACCAGTTAATAGGGACTAAAACAAATAGTCGTTAGTGGTTTTATGTGAATCTGGATAGAAGTCCAGCTGTGACTCATATGTACTCTAGTTTTTAATGTCACAGGCTTCTGCTTTCTCTTGTGTCCATATTTGTGTCTCACCAGTTGTCTTTTCATTTTCCTAAAAACTCCTTCTTAAATAATATCTGCACCTCACTGTTGTTTCAGATGCGATTAACTGTTATTATTCTGCAGCTGTGTTGATGTGGACGTAAGGTACAGAAAGAAGTGAAGCCTTGTTTTCTTATTCTGATTAAATATCAGTCTTTTACTGGGCCTGTGTTCCTAGGCTGTGACCTTCACAAGGATTGCTCAGCTTCCTCTTCTCCTTTTGGTGAAACAGATATCTAACAAATGCTGAAACCCTTCAGGTTGGTTAAAACTGTGGTAAATTCTTTTCTCCTGTTGAGATTGCCTTTCTTATGGAAAGAGCTCTGGGTGCATTTCCACTTGGCCACATACTCCCTGCTCCTGTCACTGAGGTTACATATCCCCACCTTTTGAGGGTTTTTCTTGACTCTTCAATGTGAGAACTGAGTGCCATTTCTGGAGGTAAAAGCAACAAAATTGTGGGTATGTCACAGGTTTGCAGGCCTCCATCTGTCACTAACTCTAATGCTAGTCAACTTGGTGCCTCCAGCAATGCCTAAAGTTACTATTTGGGTGTTTCTACTAGTTTCTAACTCCAGCTGTTCATTCCCAGGTAAACTCACCTTAGTTTTTGAGCCTCTGTTTGCACCTGTCTCTCCAGATTTTGGGATGGCAGTTTGCCCTGCAACTTCAATTTTGATGAATATTTTCAGTTTATATCTGCTTTTGTTGCTGCTGCTGTTGTTAGGATATAAATGATGACTTCCAAGCTCTTTAAATATCAGAGCTGAAATCAGAAGTCCCATTAAATTTTTCATAAGTTTATTATGTAATTATGTGACATTTTATCACATCGATTCATATAAACAACTCCACAGTTCAGTTAAAAAACTATTATATCAACACAAAGAAGTTTTAGTTTAAAAAAAGCTTAGTTAAAAAAACTAAAGAAAAGTGTCAATTAGTAGACAACTTTATGATATCTAGTGATTTGCTTCATAAAGGATGAAAACAAAATACTTACCTTGAAAATCTCTTAATTATCTTGCTCTAGTATTATTGGGGAAGACAGGACAAATGTAATTTGTCATAATACATATTATTAATTAATTGAAAAAATGCACTTTGATATTTAAATTTGAATATTTAAATACAGAAGCATGATGGTGGTAAAGATCATAAATAAAACCAATGGTAAAATGTATAAAAATGTTGTAATTTGTTGGGCTCTTGCTTTTCTTTATTTTGACCATAATGATGATTTCATAAGAGTAAGCAGCAATACCTCTGACATTTTCTTCTGTTGGTGATGACGCAGTTTAAATCTACAGTCATTAATCTGTGATAATGTAAATCATATAAACAGAAACTTAAACATTAAGTGTATGGATTTGTTTCAAATAGAATATTATATGTGAACAATGACCATTTTAAGTCCCTGAAATTATAATTGAATTATCATTTCTTTATTTATTTAGATTGTCTCCCATTCTTTCTTTCTTTCTTTCTTTTTCTTTTTTACCTCTATTTGACACTTCACTGCCAATAAATAAATAGGCATATTCACGAAGAAGATTGATAACTGGACTGGGAATTACCTCATTACATCTGACATTATATATCCAACAGGTGGTTGACAATAATAGTTCCTTATATTCTGATTCTTTTGTTTCCTTAATATTAGATATATTCGGAAATATACAGGAAAAACATCATTTTTCTTTTAAAGGGCATGCTTTTTTTTATTTTTTTTTCAACGTTTATTTATTTTTGGGACAGAGAGAGACAGAGCATGAACAGGGGAGGGGCAGAGAGAGAGGGAGACACAGAAAAGGAAACAGGCTCCAGGCTCTGAGCCATCAGCCCAGAGCCTGACACGGGACTCGAACTCACGGACCGCGAGATCGTGACCTGGCCAAAGTCGGACGCCTAACTGACTGCGCCACCCAGGCGCCCCTAAAGGGCATGCTTTATGTTAATCTCTCACTCTCCCTGTGGAAAGACAACCTGGGAAGTAGTTTTGTTATAAAAAAGGAAGAAAGGGTATAAACAAGTTGCGAATATTATACAACCATCAATCAAATAACTTATGTAGTATGCATATGATGGGCTGATTTAATATAAAATTAAGAACAAATAATTTTGTAAGATAAGTTTACTGTTTCACTGATGCAAAAATATTTTATACTTATTTTCTGGGGAATCTTAGACAAAATAGAAAATACATTTTCTTTTGTATTTATTTTTCTTGTCGATTTTCCAATGCTATAACATGGTAAGTAGGTCATAGGCCTCCTTTCACTCACATTTTATTTTTAAATGCCATGATAATCTGTTAGCAGTCTACTTTTTGGAGCTAAAATGTATTAACTTTACTAGAAAAAAAATCTAAAACAGAAAAAAAGGGCGGCATTAAGTAACCTTTCTTTCCTGAAACTGTTTTGTTCAAGGCATTTGGCACTACTGTTTTTGGTGATTGCTGATTGGAGATATTATTAAAGTACAGAATTAAAGATTTAATATTTATTTATTTATTTATTTATCTATTTATTATTTTTTAATATGAAATTTATTCTCCAATTGGTTTCCATACAAAACCCAGTGCTCATCCCAACAGGTGCCCTCCTCAATACCCATCACTCACCCCCCCCCTCCCACCCCCATCAACCCTCAGATTGTTCTCAGTTTTTAAGAGTCTCTTATGGTTTGGCTCCCTCCCTCTCTAACTTTTTTTTTTCCTCCCCTCCCCCATGGTCTTTAGTTAAGTTTCTCAGGATCCACATAAGAGTGAAAACATACGGTATCTGTCTTTTTCTATATGACTTATTTCACTTAATAGTCAAATTATGGAAAGAGCCTAATTGTCATCAAAAGATTTAAGTTTTAAAATGTGCAGGATTTTTACTTAAAACATAAATTTAAGATTTTTTACTTAAAATTGACACACAGTACTTTTGTTTTTTTATATATTTTTATGACTGGCTTTTATCATCTTTTTTAAGTTTTCATTCTAATTACAGTGAGTTAAGATACAGTATTATATTAGTTTTGAGTATACAACATAGTGATTCAATGGTTCCATACATCACCTGGCGCTCATCACAACAAATGCATTCCCTAATCCCCACCACCTATTTAACACATCTCCTCCTCCCCTCTGGTAACTTTGTTCTCTATAATCTCTTTCCTGGTTTCTCTCTTTCTTTTCTTTTTTTTTTCTTTATTTGTTTTGTTTCTTAAATTCCACATAGGAGTGAAATCATATAGTATCTGTCTTTCTCTGACTTATTTCACTTAGCATTATACTCTCTAACTCCATCCATTGCATTGTAAATTGCAAGATTTTATTATTTTTTATCACTGAATAGTATTCCATTGTATGTACACATATATACATAACATCTCTTCTTTATCCATGCATCAGTTAATGGACACTTGGGCCGCTTCCATAACTTGGCTATTATAAATAATGCTGCTATAAACATAAGGGTGTACATATCCTTAGAATTAGTGTTTTTTAATTCTTTGGGTAAATACCTAGTAATGCAATTGCTGGATCTTAGGGTAGTTTGATTTCTAACTTTTTGAGGAACTTCCATATTCTCCACAGTGCCTGCACCAGTTTGCACTCCCACCAGCAATACACGAGGGTTCCTTTTCCTCTACGTCCTTCCCAGCACCAGTCATTTCTTGTATTGTTGATTTTAGTCATTCTAAGGTGTGAGGTGATAATCTCATTGTAGTTTTGATTTGCATTTCCCTGACGGTGGTGATGAACATTATTTCATGTGTCTTTTTTGGAGAAATATCTGTTCTTGTCTTCTACCCATTTATTAATTGGATTATTTGTTTTTTGGATGTTGAGTTTTATAAGTTCTTCATGTATTTTTGTATACTAACTCTTCTATCAGATATGTCCTTTGAAAATATCTTCTCCCATTCTGTAGGTTGCCTTTTAGTTGGTTGATTGTTTCCTTTGCTGTGCAGAAACTTTTTATTTTGATGTAGTCCCAATAGTTTATTTTTGCTTTTGTTTCCCTTGCCTCAGGAGATACATCTATAAAAAATTGCTGTGGTTGTTGTCAGAGACATTACTGCCTGTATTTTCTTCTAGGATTTTTATGGCTTCATGTCTCATATTTAGGTGTTTAATCCATTTTGAATTTATTTTTGTGTATGGTTGTGTATGTGGTCCAGTTTCTTTTCTTTTCTTTTCTTTTTTTCTTTTTTTTGGATGTTGCTGTCCAGTTTTCCCAACACTATTGGTTGTAAAGACAGTCTTTTTTCCATTGGGCATTCTTTCCTGCTTTTCAAAGATTAATTGACCATATAGTTATAGGTTCTTTTCTGGATTTTCTATTCTGTTCTGTTGTTCTGTGTGTCTGTTTTTGTGCCAGTACCATACTCGTTTGATTACTGCAGGTTTGCAATATAACTTGAAGTCCAGAATTGTGATAACTCCAATTTTGCTTTTCTTTTTCAAGATTTCTTTGACTATTGGGGGTCTTTTGTGGTTACATACAAATTTTAGGATTCTTCTAGTTATGTGAAAAATGCTGCTGGTATTTTGATAGGGGTTTCATTAAATGTGTAGATGTCTTTGGGTAGTATAGACATTTTAATAATATTTTTTCTTTTAGTCCATGAGCATGCAATATCTTTCTATTTCTTTGTGTACTCTTCAGTTTCTTTTATCAGTGTTTTATACTTTTCAGAGTACAGGTCTTTCACCCCTTTGATTAGATTTATTCCTAGGTATTGTTATTTCTGGTGCGATTATAAATGGGAGAGGCTTCTTAATATCTCTTTCTGCTGCTTCGTTATTGGTTTATGGAAATGCAACAGATTTCTGTACATTGGTTTTGTATCCTGCACCTTTGCTGAATTCATTTATTAGCTCTGGCAGTTTTTTGGTGGTCTTTATGGTTTTCTATATATAGTATCATGTCATCTGCAAATAGTGAAAGTTTTATTTCTTCCTTACAGTTTGGATGCCTTTTACTTCAGACAGCATAAGCTGTCTGAATGCTCTGATTAGGACTCCAAGTACTATGTTGAATAAAAGTAGTAATAGTGGACATCCTTGTCTTCTTCCTGACCTTGTGGATAAAGCTCTATTTTTCCCCCCATTGAGGCTGATGGGTTTTTCATACAGAGCCTTTATTATGGTGACATATGTTCCCTCTAAACCTCCTCTTTGAGGGTTTTTATTGGGGGTGGGTGTGTACTTTGTCAAACATTTTTTCTTTTTTTGCACCAACTGAAATGAATGTATGGTTCTTATTCTTTCTCTTATTGATGTGATGTATCACATTGATTAATTTGAGAATATTGATTGAGAATATTGCATACTTGCAACCCAGGAATAAATCCTACTTGATTCTGGTGTATGATATTTTTAATGTATTGTGGGATTAGTTTTGCTAGTATTTTATTGAGGATTTTTGCATCTACATTCATCAGGGATATTGGCCTGTAATTCTCTTTTTTTAGTGGTGTTTTCTCCTTTTTTAGTATCAGGATAATGCTGGCCTCAAGAATATATTTGGAAGTTTTCCTTCCTCTTCTATATTTTGGAGTAGTTTGAGAAAAATAGGTATTAAATCTTCTTTAAATAATGGGTAGAATTCACTTGTGACACCATCTGGTTATGGACTTTTATTTGCTGGGAGTTTTTTGAACACTGATTCAATATCTTTGCTGGTAATCAATTTGCTCAAATTTTCTGTTTCTTTCTGTTTCAGTTTTTGGAGGTTATAAGAATTTATCCAGTTCTTCTAGGTTGTTCAGTTTGTTGGCATATAGTTGTTCATAATTTTCTCTTATAATAGTTGGTAATTCCATGGTGTTGTCATTTCTCCTCTCTCACTTGTGATTTTACTTATTTGAGTCCATTCTCTCTTTCTGTCTCTCTTTCTTATAAGTCTGACTAGAGATTTTTCAAAGAATTAGCTAGTTCCATTGCTCTGTTCTATTGATTTTTTTTTAGTTACTATATTATTTATTTCTGCTTTGATCTTCATTATTTCCTTCTGCTGGTTTTACGTTTTGTTTCTTGTTCACCCCCGCCCCCATCTCCTTTAGGTGTGGGATTAAGTTGTTTGAGATTTTTCTTACTTCTTGAGGTAGGCCTCTATTGCCATATACTTCCCTCTTAGAACTGCTTTTGCTGTATCTGAAAGGTTTTGGACCATTGTGTTATCATTTTCATTTGTTTCCATATATTTTTGATTTCTTCTTTAATTTCCTGGATGACTCATTATTGTTGAGTATTATGTTAATTAACCTCCATGTATTTGTGGTCGTTCTGGATTTTTTTGTGTGGTTGACTTATATAGTTCACAGCATTGTCAAAAAAGTTTCATGGTCTGATTTCCATCTTCTTGAATTTATTGAGGCTGGTTCTGTGGGATAATATGTGACTTATTCTGGAGAATATTCTGTGTGCACCTGAAAAAAATATGTATTATATTGTTTTAGGATGGAATTTTCTGAATATGTTTGTTAAGTCCATTTATTTTCATGTGTCATTCAAAGCCATTGTTTCCTTTGGATTCTCTATTTAGATGATCTGTTCATTGATGTAAATAAGGTGTTAAAGTCCCCTACTGATATTATATCAGTATTGATTAATTATTTTATGTTTTTTTAACTGTTTTATGTATTTGAGTGCTTCTTTGTAGGGTGCAGAAATATTTACAATTGTTGTATCTTCTTGTTGGATGTCCCCTTATCATTATGTACGTCCTTTGTTGTCTCTTGGTCCTGTCTTTGTTTTAAAGTCTATTTTGTCTGATATAAGTATTACTACTCTGCCTTTTTTTTTTGACATCTATTTGCATGATAGATGTTTCTCCATCACCTTTCAATCTGTAAGTGTTCTTAGGTTTAAAATGAATAGCACATAGATGGGTCTTATTTTCTTATGCATTCTGTCACCCCGTGTCTTTTCACTGGAATGTTTAGTCTATTTACATTCAAAGTAACAATTGATAGATATGTACTGTGTCATTGTATTATTTGTTTTGTGGTTATTTCTAAAGATTTTCTCTCATCCTTTCTGGTCTGTTACTTTTACATGTTCCCCTTATTTTCTTTAATGATATATTTGGATTTCTTCCTCTTTATTCTGTGAACATTTATTAGTTGTTTTTGATATATGGCTACACCATTAGGTTTGTGTGTAACCTCTTCTGTATATAACAATCTGTATTGTTAATTGTTGTTTAAGCTTAAATCCATTTTTTCTCCTCTGCTTCCCAAGTTTTAGGTATATGTTATTATATCTTATATCCTTTGTGAGTTCCTTGACTAATTATTTACCTAAATATTCATTTCTACTGCTTTGTGTCTTTTGTACTATCACTTTTGGTTTCTCCATTCTAGTCAAAAAGCCCCTTTTAATATTCCTTATAGAGCTGGTTTATTGGTCATGAACTTCTTTAGTTGTTGTTTGTCTGGGAAACTATCTCTCTTGTCCTGAATGATAGCTTTACTTGATAAAGTATTCTTGGCTGGAGATTTTCCCTATTCATCACGTTGAATATATGATCCCAATTTAATTAAAATATGTCTTGGTGTGGGTCTGCTTTTATTGATTTTGATGGGAGTTCTCTATGCCTCCTTGCTCTGGATATCTGTTTTCTTCCCCAGATTGGGAGGTTTTCAGCAATTATTTCTTAAAATAAATTTTCTGCCCCTTTTACTCTCTGTTACTCTTCTGGGACTCTGATAATACAAATATTGTTATATTTGATGGAGTCACTGAGTTACCTAAGTCTATTCTTGTTTTGCATAATTAGTTTTCTGACTTTTGTTCAGCTTGGTTACTTTCTATTACTCTTCTAGGTCACTAATTTATTCCTCTGCATCCTCCGTCCTGCTCTTCATTCTATCCAGCATTTTTTTTTCATTTTATCTCTTGTATGTTATTCCTTATCTCTGTCTTCATAGTCTCACCCACGTCTCCCACTCTTCTCTTCAGTCCATTGAGTATATTTATGGTCATTGCTCAAACGATCTATCAGGCATATTACTTATATCTGTTTTACTTGGATCCCTGGCTGTGGTCTTATCCTATTCTTTCATTTGGCATAAATTTCTCTGTCTCTTCATTTTGTCTTCCTCTGTCTGTTTCTCTGTGTTAAGAAAGTCAGCTATGTCTTCTGCTCTTGCAAGTAGTGACTTTATGAAGAAGAGATCCTGTAGTGCTCTGCGGTGTAGTATTCCCTATTCACCAGAATCTGGCACTTCCGGACAGTATCCTATGTGTTTTGCTGCCACGCTGCTGTTGTGTGAGCCCCATTTCCTTTCACTGCAGTCACCCTCACTGACTCTCTGCATATTGTGGGTTGTGCTTGCTCTTTGTGGCATTAGTGGGATCCAGGCAGGCCAGTTCTGAGAGGGTGTGCCAGGGGAGAGCAGGGCATCAGTGTCAGCAAAATTTGCACTGGGCCACTAGTCTTATGCCTGATCTCCCAAAGCGCTGCAGTGGCTGCACACTGGGGCAGCCAGGGGTGTGGGGCTGAGTGTGGCATGAAGCTGGGCCCAGCAACTGTGGTTTGGAGCTGCCTGAGAGATGGGTGCTGCATAGCAGTTGGACACTGCATGGTAGCTAGACACAGTGTGAGGTGGCAGCTGTGCACCTGACATCTCAGTGTGACCTGCATGAGTATTTAACAGAATTTTCCTGAACTCAGGGCCAAGGCTAGCAGGCTTGGAGTTGAGAGTCTTCAGGAGAACTTTGTGGGCATGACTGCTAGCAGATTAGGTAGCCAGTATCTATGCAGGGCTCTCCAGCAGATCGCTCTGTATTTTTGCCGGGGGAGGGGGGGGGCAAGGAAAATGGCATCTGCCAGCTCCCTCATTTTTGGAGAAGCCCCCAACACACTTCAAAATCAGTATGAACAGATCTTTCTCCTGCTTGCCCCTGGCATTGTGTAAACTGCCATTTTTATTTTGCCTGTCCATGTAGGCTGCTATCTCTTTAAGGGCAGTGACCCAGCAATCACTGACCCTCCAGGCTGGCCCAGTGCTTAGTCAGCTGACTTTTAAAGTTCCAGGCTCCAAGTCTCGCTGGTTTTACAAACTCATAGAATTCAGACCCACTGATTTTTAAAGCCAAACATTTTGGGGATTAGTCTTCCCTATATGAGCCCCTTGATGCAAGGGCCCATTTCTCTGCCCTCTCAAACATGTTATCTCCCTCCTCGTGTGGGCAGCCTCCCTCTGACTTTCTAAACTTCTTCACCCTTCAAATGCAGCTTCTTCTCTATATCTAGTTGTGGAGTTTGTTCTGCCAGTCTTTGGATTGCTCTCCAGTTTATTGACTTGGATGTGGATGATATCTAGTTGTAAACATGGGACAGAGTGACCCAGAGTCCTCCCACTCTGTCATCTTTCCAAATTCCTTTATCATGTCTTTCCAAAATGTATGTTATTTTTTTCTAGAAATACTGTTATTTATATTGATATTTTGTAAATAAAATAACAAGTACAACTGGATTAAATAAATTTGGAATAAAACATCAATGATTCTTGATAGGTACATAAATATATATAGAAGTATATATAAATATGCTAGATATTTACCTATTAATCATGAGTATTTAGCAGGTTTTAAATGGGTTAGAATATACATAGTTAACCTACTGGTTCTTTGCAGTTTAAACAGAATGAAAGGAACACTTACTTTAGTAAGTAACGTATTGAGCAGCTATAATTTTGCAGAACTTACTGGAGACAGAAAAACTCTTTGCATTACTACAATACAGCAAACACATAAGTATATGAATATGCATATGCAGCATGCAGCAAATACTGTTTATCTGCGGAGATAAGACAAAGATCTCAAGTAGGAGTGAAGCCTTCTTTAAAAAACATAAACCAAAAAACACTGAAGGGTCAAAATAATTTCTTATCTACACTTTGTAGATGTTTCATGATAATTTAGTAGTTATATTCACACAAAGTAATTAAATATTATCAAAATATCTTTTGTGATAAAATGAATTTCTGTCTAAACTTGCAAAATTTAAATACATTGATGCTTACATGATTAAATATATTAAAAAAGTAAAATTTCCACATTTAATTCAAAGTTCAAGGTAGTATTTGATACATTCTTTGAAATGGTAAGGGAATAATTTAATAATGTGGCCTCTCTCCTTATCATAATCACAGTTGTATGTGCACTCTCTATTTAATTCTGAAAGGCTAAACTGAAATCATTTGTAAATTAATTCTGATAAAATTAGACCCTGTGAGCCAAAGATTTTCTCTGATAATAGAATAAAGTACATTTGGAGGAACTGAATTCTTCCTAAGTTTATTTTAGCACTTTGAACAATCTAGAATTCCACAGTATGGGAGAGCAGGATCCTGGGACAAAATCTATTGAAATAAACAGCTAAATCTCCTGAGTTCATGAATGAAGCCTGCTGTTAAGACAGGAAAGCCTTTTGAATTGGTCAAATGTACATTATTTTGTTTTTGTTTTTTGTTTTTTAGATATGAGGAGATTGGGGAATAAGATGAAATATATCACATCAAAAATCTTGACTTTTTCCTTTCTTTTATGTATTTATTTATTTGTCTGTTTATTTATTTCCTTCCTTTCTTCTTACTAACCTATCTTCAAGGTTTTAAAAGTGATCCTTACATTGTTTATAGAAGATAAGCTGTATTACTTTGAACAGCATGGGACCCTCAACTAAATTACTCAGGCATGGCATAATCCAGAGTATTAAGATCAAATAATCAGTTAATATTTAATAAGCTTGCCCAATTTATACTGTATGATTAAGAACCATAATAATTCAAATAATAAAAAAGACACCAGTGTCTAGGAAACTTAGACACATTTCTCTGGAAAGGGATATTCCAGATAAAATGATTAAATATTCACTAATCCTGCCCAGCTTTTTACTCATAATTAAAACCTAACTTATGGTTTGAATTAGTAAAATTGCAGTAATGCAGGGAATACATAATAAAACAAGTGAAAACTTACAGAAGAGTTGAATTTTCAATGAAGAAAATTCCACTTTATGAGTTGTAAATTTTACTTTTTTTACTAAGTAACGTATCTATAAATGCATGCTATAAACCATTTTAAAAAGTTAGACAAAATGCCACAGAATATTCCCTGTTCCAATTTCATCTGAATACAAACTAGATCTACCAAAACTATTTTCTTGAGATTTATTGTAATAAAGTTGCCAGATTTAGCAAATAAAAATACAGAGACCCAGTTAAATTTTAATCTCAGATATTTAACTAGTATTAAATCAGATATTTAACTAGTACTCTTTCTTTCTTTCTTTCTTTCTTTCTTTCTTTCTTTCTTTCTCTTTTTCTTTTTCTTTCTCTCTTTCTTTTTCTTTCTCTCTTTCTTTTTCTTTTTCTTTGTAGTGGTATAAATATACCCATGTAATAGTTGGGGCTTACTCATCTAAAAATGTATATACATTGTTTATTTGAAGTTCATATGTAATTTGGCTTCTCATATTTTATCTGGCAACCCTACTTTAAAGACCTTGGATCAGATTTGTTCAGATATTGTTGAATTGGGGTTTAGGCATATTGTAATGCCTTTTAGTTACTCTAAAGATGGAGAATGTTTTGTTCATGAGATTCTCAGGTGTTACCCGTTGTTCTAGTATGATTAATAGCATTATTCTTTTATTATCAAAAATGCCCTAAAGTGAACATAAGTTGTAAATTTTATGTGATTTGATGAAAGGTAAGGAGTAAGGATATTTTTATTTCTCCTGCTCTTACAAATGTTCTGTTTCATTTTCTATTTTTGCCACTAGAAATATGGACATTACCACAAAACAGATATAAGAACCTCTGTGCTCTGCAGAGTATATTTATGTTAAAATAAAAATTGCAAAATATAAAACTAGAAACATAATTTTAGTAGAAGTTGTCTGTTACCTGAGAAAAAAAAAGACCAAAATACAGGTATTTGTGAGCTGGAGAATCATTGCAGTATTATCAGCAGTATCAGTTCATACCTGTCGAGTTCCCAGTCAATAACAAATCCACATTAGTATTTTTCTTTCAAAAATCAGAGTCATGAAGATGAGATACTTGTAAAAAGGAAAATAAAAACAATTTTAATTGCCACAGCAAAATGGAATAATTGTCTGGGCTTTTAGATTTGAACTGTGAAAACTTTAATTATGTTTTTAAATTTTTTCCCTCAGCACCTCATTATCTTGTCTGAATTGTGTTCATGCAAATACTGATTACATTTCTGATTTGACTGCCCCAATGTTTAGGTCCTGGCTCTTTAGCATGACTCTTTTTGTTTTCCTTATTGCTGGATTAAGCTTGCTAGGATGGATAGAAAACAGCCCACAGCTAAAAGAGAGAAAGAGGGAGGAAAAAATAAAAAAGAGGAGGAGGGGTGGGAACTGGGAGGGAGACTGAGAGAGAGGGAGAGAGAAAAAATTCCCTATACTGATCCTTGTTAAACTTAACTCTCTTCTCACCTTTAAAATATAACATTCTCTGTGGTAATAACTATATTTAAGTTACCCTCTCTCCTAATTATCTGATCTCTCTCTCTCCTGGACTTTTTCCATACAAATACAGACTTATCAACTATCTTTCACCTGAAACAACTCTCTCCCATATCCATTCTAGCCTTTATCTGTGTATTGCTAAATTTCTTCCTCCAAATTTACTCATCCTCTACTTCTAGTTCTGTCAGTAACTGTCACCGTAGCCGGTTATTAAACCTGGTGAATACTGCCATGATGATTCCCTCACTCATCTGTACATCCAAACTAGTATGATCTTGCACATTCTCCTTCCTCTTTCTCCAAGGCCATCAACCTTCTCTTTCCTGTACCGCTCATGTAGCTTTCCATTTGGCCTGTCTATCTTGTTCTCATTCCATTCTCCTTTTTTGTTGTTGTTCTGTTTTGTTTTTCAAAATGTATAACTGTTGCAACTCTCCTGAATATAATAAAAGGCATGGAAATACTCTAAACCTGGATTAAATTAACTACTATCTGAGTAAGTTTGCTGTGCTTACTGAAGGAACTTCTGGTTTCTTGGATTTTTCTCCTCCTTTGCTTCAGACAATCATGATGAAATACGTATATTTGAGCTTTCATGATTCAGTGGTAGAAAGAGGTAGAAGAGAAGAACGGAATGAAAATGGTGTAAGGCTGGAAGGGCAAATTTAAGGAAAGCTGAAGAAAGAAGTGCAATATCTGCCTATAATGAAGAGGGAAGTGAAGGAAAGTGTGCTCCTCATATGGTTTCTAAGACGCACAGATTAACAAGTAGAATTTGTTTCAATTTAATTAAAAAAAATTTAATGTTTAGTTATTTGAGATGGAGAGAGACAGAGAAGGAGAGAGAGTGAGTGAGGGAGGGACAGAAAGAAAGAGGACGAAAGAGAATGCCAAACAGGCTTCGTACTGTCAGCACAGAGCCCTACACGGGGCTTGATCCCACGATCCTGAGATGGTGAACTGAGCTGAAATTAAAAGTCCTATGCTTAACTGACTGAGCCACCCAGGTGCCCCTCAATTTACTTTTAATTATTGCATGACTCCCTTAGCTGTAAATTTGTTATGAATTATATATATTATTCAAATAACATGTCAGCTTTTAGGAGACTAAATGCAACATATATTATGCCGAGGTTGTCTGAAATTTTACATTTTCACTGAATAATTTGAAAACCATATTTAATACCTTTATTTATTATTTGATGTTGATCCTGTTGAGAGTCATTAAAGTGTACAAACCTATGAAAAGGCTGTAACTCAATTATTATCTTGGAGAACATTGCCTTCTGTATTCTAAGTTAACAGTAAAGCTGGGACAAAATAATATATTTCTTATTTTCCTTATCTTTTCTCCTTATTTCTTTTGTATACACTGTGGTAAGTCAGTTTTTTCCAGAAGAATCTTGTTTCTAGTAGATATAAATTAACGATTTCACAGTGCTTCCTTTTCAAATAAACAACTTTTGCATGTGTATTTTGAAATGGATTTCTCAATATTAATGTGGATTTTGAATATATGATGCAATATAGTCAGTAATAACAAACTTATTATTCCCGGGTTTTTTTGGTTGAACTTTAAAAAAAAAAAACAAAAACACAGGGGCACCTGGGTGGCCCAGTCAGTTAAGCATCCAGTTATTGATTTTAGCTTATGTTTTTCCTCATGGTCATGGGATCAAGCCCCACATGGAGCTTGGCACTGATAGTGGGGCCTTCTTGGGATTCTCTCTCTCTCTCCCTACCCCTCTCCTGCTCATGCTCTCTCTCCCTCTCTAAAATACAAAATAAAAAATAAAATTCAAACCAAAAAAACCCACAACTTTTTTTTAGATAAAATATTTTTTTTTAATTTTTTATAATTTACATCCAAGTTAGTTAGCACATGGTGCAACAATGATTTTAGGAGTAGATTCCTTAAGCCCCTCATCCAGTTAGCCCATCCTCCCCAAGCACAACCCCTCCAGCAACCCTCTGTTTGTTCTTTATATTTAAGCATCTCTTATCTTTTGTCTCCCTCCCTGTTTTTATATATCACTTTTGCTTCCCTTCCCTCGTATTCATCTGTTTTGTATATTAAAGTCCTCAGATGAGTGAAGTCATATGATTTTTGTCTTTCTGTGACTGACTAATTTTGCTTACCATAATACCCTCTAGTTCCATCCACGTAGTTGCAAATAGCAAGATTTCATTCTTTTTGATTGCCGAGTAATACTCCATTGTATTTCTTTATCCATTCATCTTTTTTATCCATTCATCCATCGATGGACATTTGGGCTCTTTCCATACTTTGGCTATTGTTGATAGTGTTGCTATCATTAGGGTGCATGTGTCCCTTCAAAAATGCATACCTGTATCCCTTGAATAAATACCTAGTAGTGAAATTGCTGGGTCATAGGGTAGTTCTATTTTTAATATTTTGAGGAACCTCCATACTGTTTTCCAGAGTGGCTGCACCAGCTTGCATTCCCACCAACAATGCAAAAGAGATCCTCTTTCTCTGCATCCTCGCCAACATCTGTCATTGCCTGAGTTGTGAATGTTAGCCATTCTGACAAGTGTAAGGTGGTATCTCATTGTGGTTTTGATTTGTATTTCCCTGATGATGAGTGATGTTGAGCATTTTTCATGTGTCGGTTGACCATCTGGATGTCTTCTTTGGAGAAGTGTTTATTCATGACTTTTGCCCATTTCATCACTGGATTATTTGTTTTTGGCTGTTGAGCTTGATAAATTCTCTATAGATTTTGGATACTAATCCTTTCTGGTATGTCGTTTGCAAATATCTTCTCCCATTCTGTTGGTTGCCTTTTAGTTTTGCTGATTGTTTCCTTCACTGTGCAGAAGCTTTTTATCTTGATGAGGTCCCAATAGTTCGTTTTTGCTTTGGATTCCCTGGACTCCAGAGATGTGTTGAGTAAGAAGTTGATTTGGCCGAGGTCAAAGAGATTTTTGCCTGCTTTCTCCTTGAGGATTTTGATGGCTTCCTGTCTTACGTTTAGGACTTTCATCCATTTTGAGTTTATTTTTGTGTATGGTGTAAGAAAGTGGTCCAGGTTCATTTTTCTGCATGGTACTGTCCAGTTTTCCCAGCACCACTTGCTGAAGAGACTGTCTTTTTTCCATTGGATATTCCTTCCTGCTTTGTTAAAAACTAGTTGGCCATACATTTGTGGGTCCATTTCTGGGTTCTCTATTCTGTTCCATTGATCTGAGTGTCTGTTCTTGTGTCAGTACCACACTGTCTTAATGATTACAGCTTTGTAGTATAGCTTGAAGTCTGGGATTGTGATGCCTCCTGCTTTGTTTTTCTTTTTCAAGATTTCTTTGACTATTCAGGATCCTTTCTGGTTCCATACAAATTTTAGGATTAGTTTTCTAGCTCTGTGAAGAATGCTGGTGTTATTTTGATAGGGATTGCATTGAATATGTAGATTGCTTTGGTAATTGATATTTTAACAATATTTGTTCTTCCTATCCAGGAGCATGGAATATTTTTCCATTTATTTGTGTCCTCTTCAAATTCTTTCATAAGCTTTCTCTACTTTTCAATGTATAGATTTTTCACCCCTTTGGTTAGATTTATTCCTAGATATTTTATGGGTTTTGGTGCAATTTTAAATGGGATTGATTCCTTGCTTTCTCTTTCTGTTGCTTCATTATTGGTATATAGGAATGCAACTGATATCTGTGCATTGATTTTTATATCCTGTGACTTTGCTGAATTCATGGATCAGTTCTAACAGTTTTTTTGTGGAATCTTTTGGGTTTTCCATATAGAGTATCATGTCATCTGTGAGGAGTGAAAGTTTTACCTCCTCCTGGCCAATTTGGATGCCTTTTTTTTCTTTGTGTTTTCTGATTGCTGAGGCTAAGACTTCTAATACTATGTTGAATAACAGTGGTGAAAGTGGACATCCCTGTCTTGTTCCTGACCTTAGGCGGAAAGCTCTCAGTTTTTCCCCATTGAGGATATTAGCGTTGGGTCATTCATATACGGCTTTTATGATCTTGAGGTATGATCCTTCTATCCCTACTTTCTTGAGGGTTTTTATCAAGAAAGGATGCTGTATTTTGTCAAATGCTTCCTCTGCATCTATTGAGAGGATCATATGGTTCTTGTCCTATCTTTTATTGATGTGATGTATCACATTAATTGTTTTGTGGATATTGAGCCAGCCCTGCATCCCAGGTATAAATCCCATTTGGTCCTGGTGAATAGTTTTTTTAATGTATTATTGGATCCAGTTAGCTAATATCTTGTTGAGGATTTTGGCATCCGTGTTCATCAGGGAAATTGGTCTATAATTCTCCTTTTTAGTGGGGTCTCTGTCTGGTTTTGGAATCAAGGTAATGCTGGCTTCATAGAAAGAGTTTGGAAGTTTTCCTTCCATTTCTAATTTTTGGAACAGTTTCAAGAGAATAGGTGTATTTAAAGAAGGTGTACTCTTCTTAAAATATTTGGTAGAATTCCCCTGGAAAGCCATCTGGCCCTAGACTCTTGTTTTTTTGGGAGATTTCTTTCCTGGTTATGGGTCTGTTCAAATTTTCTGTTTCTTTTTGTTTCAGTTTTGGTAGTGTATATGTTTCTAGGAATTCGTCTATTTTTTCCAGATTGCCCATTTACTGGTGTATAATTGCTCATAATATTCTCCTATTAATTGTTTGTATTTCTGCTCTGTTGGTTGTGATCTCCCTCTTTCATTTTTGATTTTATTTATTTGGGTCCTTTCCTTTTTCTTTTCGATCAAAGTGGCTAGGGGTTTATCAATTTTGTTAATTCTTTCAAAGAACCAATTTCTGGTTTCATTGACCTGTTCTACTGGTTTTTTTTTGTTTTGATAGCATTGATTTCTGCTCTCATCTTTATTATTTCCTGTCTTCTGCTGGTTTTGGGTTTTATTTGCTGGTTTTCTTTTTTTCCAGCTCTTTAAGGTGTAAAGTTAGGTTGTATATCTGTGACCTCTCTTTCTTCTTTAGGAAGGCCTGGATTGTATATACTTCCCTCTTCTTACCACCTTTGCTATGTTCCAGAGGTTTTGGGCTGTGGCGTTATTATTTTCATGGCTTCTATGTACTTTTTAATTTACTCTTTAATTACTTAGCCCATTCATTTTTTAGTAGGGTGGTCATTTGTCTCCAAGTATTTGTTATCTTTCCAAAATTTTTATTGGTTGATTTAGAGTTTCATAGTGTTGTGGTCTAACAATATGCATGGTATGATCTTGATCTTTTCATACTTGTTAAGGGCTGATTTGTGTCCCAGTATGTGATCTATTCCGGGGAATGTTCCATGTGCAGTGAAGAAGAATGTGTATTCCCCTACTGTAGGATGAAACGTTCTGATATATCGGTTAAGTCCATCTGGTCCAGTGTGTTATTCAAAGCCATTGTTTCCTTGTTGATTTTTTGCTTAGATCATCTGTCCATTGTTGTAAGTGGGGCGTTGAAGACTCCTACTGTTATGGTATTATTATCAATGAGTATTTTTATGTTTGTAATTGATTTATATATTTGGGTGCTTCACATTTGGAGCATAAATGTTTATAATTGTTAGATCTTCTTGGTGGATAGGCCCCTTAATTTATGATATAATGCCCTTCTTCATCTCTTGTTACAGTCTTTATTTTAAAGTCTAGATTGTCTGATATAAGTTATGGAAATTGTCAAATCACTAGATTAGTTACTATTAAGTTTTAGAAAACCAGTCAATTATTTTTTTGCAGAAAATAATTGCTCCTTGGGCACCTGGGTGGCTCAGTCAGTTGTGCGTCTGACTACAGCTCAGGTCATATCATGGTCATGAGTTCAAGCCCAGAATCAGACTCTGTGATGACAGCTTAGCAGCTGGAGCCTGATTCAGATTCTGTCTGTCTGTCTGTCTGTCTCTCTCTGTCCCTCCCCTGCTCACGTTCTCTCTCTCAAAAATGAATAAATATTACAAAATTTTTATAAAAAAAAGAAAGAAAATAATTGCCCCTAAATGCAATACAAAGGATTTACTTACTAAGTCTTTATAAAATAATCACTGAAAGCCATTTTACAAATGAGATTTAAAACAGAAAGAGGGGGGCGCCTGGGTGGCGCAGTTGGTTAAGCGTCCGACTTCAGCCAGGTCACGATCTTGCGGTCTGTGAGTTCGAGCCCCACGTCAGGCTCTGGGCTGATGGCTCAGAGCCTGGAGCCTGTTTCCAATTCTGTGTCTCCCTCTCTCTCTGCCCCTCCCCCGTTCATGCTCTGTCTCTCTCTGTCCCAAAAATAAATAAACTTTGAAAAAAAAATTAAAAAAAAAAAAAAACAGAGGTTGGTTACATATATAACTTCTTTTATCATTACAATATACTTCTATTAAAATTGCCAAATATAACTACTAATGATATTATAATGCCTTATAATCAATCAACTATGTAAATTTCATCTTATCTTCTTGAAATTGTTACTATTATTGACAAAATTTTACACAAAAACAGAAAACAATGAAGTATCCAGAAGTTAAAATATTTCACACTTCTTGGCCTGTGAGTGACAATGTCATGGCTAGAATGCAGGCCTTTCCATTTCTACATTGTTGTGTTCACGTGTAGAATTTACTCCATTTAAGCAAAATATTTTATTGTCTGTATTATCTTTCTTATGGGTTCAAATAATTTTCTGTCAGTTACCTTTAACAAAATGACAGAAGTTTGAGCCAACAGTATTGCATTGAATATTAGTATTTCCATAAATACAAGAAATTCAGTTGGTTTCAGATTTTTATATAAAATCATGTGGGTACTGTCAAGCTACTTTTAGGCGTCAAGATAAATAACTGTTGGCTAAACTCTATGCAAAATTGATACGGTAATTTATTTTCTTTTTAATTTTTTTTAATGTTTATTTACTTTTGAGACAGAGGGAGACAGAGCATGAATGGGGGAGGGTCAGAGAGAGAGGGAGACACAGAATCTGAAGCAGGCTCCAGGCTCTGAGCAGTCAGCACAGAGCCTGACATGGGGCTCGAGCCCACGGACCGTGAGATCATGACCTGAGCCGAAGTCGGAGGCTTAACCGACTGAGCCACCCAGGCGCCCGATAGAGTAATTTCATTAAACATATAGGATCCTAAATGCTGTCTCAAACATTTTGAAATTTTTTGTTTCTCCAATGCAGGTTAACATTCTGTCTTATGGATACAAAGTGTGTGTCTTCTAGTCATTGACAATAATTGCAAAGAAACCAAGTAGCCCATGCAATTTATATCATGCATATATTTTATATCATAAATTATTCAAATAGATTTCTTTTGATTTGGATTATATTGTTTACAGAGTATGGAATGACATTAATTATATTCAATATCAATTGCTAATACATTTCAGATCTAGCAGTTATTTCTTTCAGATAGAAATTCAAGACGTATTTTTGCTGAACTTCTAAATATGCTGCCATTAAACCTCATTTTTTAAATTTGCAAATTACTTCAGAAACTTCATAACTGACGTCTTAGAACAAGGAGAATAAAAGGAAAAATAATAAGTGTGTTTTATCTTCTTTCCTTCCCTCCTTTTCCTATATATGTTGCCCTATGTTATTTCAGAAACAAAATGAAGCATATCTTTAAAATGTTTAAACAATAAAATTAGATAAGAAAGCTATAAATTGAATAAAGAATGAACAATAGTGTAATAAAATCCTCAGTAGTATTAATAAGATTGACAAACATTTCCTTTCCAGTATCTTTTTATATTTAAGCAAAAATTTGATTTCATATTTTTATTACCCTACATAGTGATCTACATGGATATTTGATTCACAATATTTATAAAATAATAATAAATTAGGTATGAGTGGTAAAAATATAACTATTTTTGTTATTGTGTACTGAGATAAATCTCTCAAGTTTGTCTCTCCCTCTCTTGCCCATGATTTTTATAATTCTTGAGTTCTCTCTCTCTCTCTCTCACATGCACTCACACACACATGCACACAAATCTTCAAAATATGAATGAAAGGTAAATGTTAAAAAAACATGGTGAATGACTAAGAAAAAAGAAAAGTAAATATGATTAGTTTGAGAAAGAAAAAAGGCAGAGTGAGGATCATATACTTTTTTTAAAATCAGAGGAGAAAGAATGTCACATTTTCTGAGATATTCATTTTACCATGATGGCATTCAAAAAATGAATTTGAATTGTCAGAGTTACAACAAAATGTTTTCTTTTTTTTTTCTAAGCAGAAAATGGAATGCAAAAAGATTCCTGATAACAGTGGATGAAGATGAAAAGGCTGATGTGGTTGCTACAGGAAGAGAGAAGGTAAGAGAGTAAGCATATGATACTGAGAAATCATGAGGGATAATTTTATGGTAGGCCTGTGTATCATGTAAGGATTTCCATCTGAACAGTATTTGCAGGTTATACACATGGGAAATACAGTTTCATTCAGCTGGACTGTGGAGAAATGGCTGACAGGGAAATAACGGGTGCTTCAGCAGATGGGTAGTCTAACCTTGCAATAAATTGACTAGAATTGGACCTTCATTCTATCTATTTCGTGGCAGATATTTATGGCACATATGATGAACGTAAGATTCTTTGCTCGTTCATCATAATGGGTTTACACATTTTAGCTTTCATATCATTATTTTTGCCGTAAGACTATAATAATACATTATAATTATGTATTTTAACTGATAATAAATTCATAAGTCATTTTCCTACTTACAAAATGCAAACATATTGTAGAAATAACTACCATATTGAATGGTCAGACTTAGAAAATCGCAACAGTAATAAGAAACTAAGTAGGACTTTGTCATTTGGGGTGCAGTGGAATATGAGTAGTAAAAAGTAGTAAACAACCCCATAGCAACTCTACTAATGTGGAATACTCATATAGGCATTCTAATAATAGGGTAAGTAATATATCTTCTACCATTTTCTATGGAAAAAAATAGCCCTCTCAATAATGTTATCTGATATCGTATTGACAGTGGATGTATTTATTTTTAAATCAAATAAATTGAAGCATAACCCATCTCATTTCTATATAAAAATTACTTTACAAGACATTTTTCTGAGAACAGATATTGATGGTGATAATGAAGAGAAAAGTATTCGAGGGACCGCTCAGAGGAATAAAAATGTAGAATTTAAAAATTAAAAAGGAATGAACTGGGGTTATTATATTTTAAAAATAAAAATAAAAATTGTAATTACAAAATATCTTCCTGCACCTCAGAATGTAGGGCATAATTAAGTAGACATTGTTTATTAGTACCACAGGATTGAAAGTTGGATTTTTTCCCCCACGGTCTTAATTTTCATTACCTCTATTTCTAAGGTGTTTTTTGTAGCACACTTTTGACTTAGTATGTTTATTTTAGAGTGAAGAGGAAATCTGGGTTTGTATAAGTTTATTTCTCCCTCATACCACAGTGAAAAGTTTGGTTGGTTCTCTCAGGCTTTCTCAAGGAACTGAGTTCCTCCTGTTATGTGACTTTGCTTCCGTTTCATAGACTGGAAGAGAGCCAGAACACAGAGTAGGCACACAGGCTCTAACTACCCAGGCCTGTAAGTGACTTAAGTCCCTCTGTTCTTATTCTTTTGGCCAATCTCAATTATATTGATTTTCTAAACTACATGAGAGGCTGGAGAATAATTATTTTTATTAGCTTAGGAAGAGGCAATGAAAGTTTAACATTTAGCAATGCTTCCTTCACTCATTGTTAAACAATGTGTTGTATATATGCCCCCACCCATATAGTATGATAAATGTGCATATTATTGAAATACAAGTGAAGTTAACATTGTAAAGAACTCCAGTGTAAAGCAATCTTATATCTTCATCCTCACAGCCTGTCCTGAGATACCTTCTGCTATCTTCTCTTTCTGGACCATTAGTGTGTGTGATGATAATCAGAACCTACTTAACATTCCTTAGGTCTAAATTTGTTAGACTTCTTGAATCTTTGCCTTTCATCTAGAACACAAAGCTTAAAGGGTAAATCTTGAGAAAGAAGTAGATCCTATGTATCAGGTAGAGAGTGGGGAAAAAGACATTCAAAAGTAGTGGAATCAGAGATTATTCTCATGTTATTAAGTACAAAAGGGCAGAAAAGCAACACAAGGTAGTCAAAATTTCCAGATATGGAAAAGATGCCTAATTTTGAAGTAACTTTACTTTGGACTCCTGATAGCTAAGTGAAGTGTCTAAATCATCTTTCAACTTGAGAGATCAGTGGGACGTTGGCAGTATGTTTTAGCCCTTATTTTAAAAAGTACTTATTATATTTCTTTTGTCTGGATATCATGCATGTTTTTCCTTTCTAAATTAACACTTTCACAGCAGCATTCTATCTGAACTGTTATTAAATGTTAAGAGGATAAGCACATCCATTCTGAAATATGTGTAACTGTAAGAACAAAATCTATGATGATTGCATTTTATATTTGTGAAGAAGTAGATACTCAGAGTAGTCCCACTTTCTGGTTTGGGTCAAAGCTTAGAAGGTTGAGTTTCATCACAGTTAAATACATACCAGAGGTCATGAAAATAAATAGTAAAGATGGTCTTAGAGCATATTTCTTCACAGTCTAAGCCCAACAATTTTTCTTCAATATCATTATGTTGCTATATACATATATTTTTATGTGAAAGCTTTTAAAATTGCATTTCGTTTTACTAATGAACACACATATTGTATGTTTGTGCATTCAGTCTGTTAATTTCTACTAATATGTAAGTCTCAATGTTTCCGAAATAAACAGGAAACTCATGATAACTGGGATGGTGTCATTTCTAGGGCAACATAAACTTCTATGGTTCATTGCTAATACTTAGCATAAGTGAGAATTCCTTTCTTAAGTATTTTATAAACAATCATAAATGTAGGTGGTCTGGAAATTAGCAATAGCATCTTAATGTTAGGTATAAACAAAGGTATAAACTTACTAGCCAGCCTTAATTAATATCCTTAAATATTTACATCAAATGCATGGGGTGTATATGTTTAAGCATGAAAGAGTAAGAAAAGTGAAAGAAGAGAAAGATTAACAGAAGAATAATTAAAAGTATTATGACAAATGAGTAAAAATTATACATATATACACACACATATACATGATTTTTGCTATTTATGACTCCTTTAGTTTCAAGACTATTTTTGTAATATTTTATCAGGCATTTCTGAAGGATTTACATTTTTACATTTAGAATTGGAATGAAATTTCTGATACATGAATTTCAATAAATTTTGAATATTTCCAAACACAAAGTTTTATTTTAACTCTTGAGATTTCCTGAAATATGTGTTTTCAGGGATGTTGAAGAGGAAAACAGCAATAGGATCATGTTTTCCTTTAAATATGACAATAAGACCTAGAATTAAAACTATGCTTGTTGTAAATATGAATCAATATTCTATATTTAGACATTCCCTTTTCACTTTACAGGACAATCCCTTAGAAAGAATTATCTGTAGAATTCAGTGAATCTGTCACCCAATCTAATGTAATCTTTTTATGAACATTTCAAATTATAACCATCTGTCTTACAGCTTTTTCAATAGGTAATCTTTTTCATTTATAACTACAGTCAAGACATAATTTGGGAGCAAAAAATGAATTAAAATGTGCATCTGCCCCCACTCCCCTTTCTATATTTTATGCAAACTTTCTTATATTTTAATTTCAAGTTAACCGCTTTTTCACCTTTTGTGTCTTCCCTGGATTTCCCTCTGTTCTTGGTTATACTAGGGTTGTAGTACTATGGCTGTTGTAAAAAAGATTCTGAGAGTAGCTTTGTGGTGAATTTAATTTAAAACAGGGATTAGAATCTCAGATAATACTTAATAATTAAATGATCTAATCAAATTAGTTATCTAATCTGAGATAGAATACCTTATTTTTGATATTATCAACATGAAATGTAATTATATTTATTATATAGCTGGTACTGATAAAGAGTGATGTATAAATAGCCAAGGCCATTACCATCCATGTAATTACAGTCTAATATTATACTAAGCATGTATTAACCTTAGTGAACATAATCATCACAAGCATAGATTGTTTTGATTGGTCTGAGGAGACTTGCAGAATTATGAAAAAGTGAAATGAAAAGAATAAAAAGTTAATTGAGTAGTACATGTAAACAGATAACCACAAAGCACATAGATTTGAAACACATGATTAACAAAATTGATCTAAAGAATGTATATTCAGTATTACACCAAAAAGAGCAAGATAATGTGTTCACAGAAGTTCATATGGAATAGTTCACAAATTGTTCTTTAGACTATAAAATAAGTCTTAAAAAATACCAAAGGACTGGCTGAAATAATGAAAATATGTTCTCTCAGCAGAGTAGAATTAAATGAGAAATTAAGACTAAATAGATAAATATCCCCATTGCAACTCCCAGACCAAAATTTCAATAACAACTTTATGACAGTGAGCTCCCATAATAATATTTCATGAACATTATGATAATAAATTTAAAATTTTAGATGAAATGGAAGTCACTGAAAAAACTGATAAAAATAGAAAATATAGTCTCATATCTATTAAATAAATTAACATTTAATTGAAATTATTCCCACAAAGTAAACTCCAGCCCCTTTTGAATTTTCCAGTGAACTATCACATATATTTAAGAAAGAAATAGCATCATGATCACAAAAAATTTACCAGGATGTAAAAAAATATAGCAGAAACTTTATTTTACAAAGCCAACATTATCATGATACTAATATGTAACAAAATCATTACAAGAAAAATTAATATTAGGTCAATCCTTATCATTTTGGGGTCCCTGCTATTTATTTCTAGAAACATACTGCTATCAATGTGGTTGTTGGGCTACCTTTTAAATTGTTCATAATACTGGGATGTTCAAACTAGTTAGTGGCCTGATTCCAAAGACTTTGTCTTTGTATGCCTTTTAATGAAATATGGAAAAACAATTTCACATAGATGACATTATGTACCTATAAGAAATTATCTGGACAAAATACTTTTTCTGTTATTTGCTGAAAGTGAATCATGTTGTGTACAGTGTTACAAAAAATGTTCTGGTAACTTACTGACATTGACAATTTTATGAAATTCAATTATCCTTGAATTTTATATGCAATTATATTACAAATGAAAAAAAAAACTTTATTTTTCTTTCCTGAAAGGAGTGTTAAGTACAAATTAGTTACAGCAGGGATTCTGTTTTACAACTCATTACAATCTGCTCAACTCACTTCCTGGAGAAGTGCCTAAACTGTAGCTTAAGAATTACACACTTGGAAAATTCTTGTTTGCTATAATAGATACACAAAAGTGTTATGAACCAACAGCGCTGAAAATTATTAGAGTGTATTATCTTGTTCTTTTGTCACCTACGGTTTAATTGATGCCTATCATTTGTTTAATTACTGTATTTAAAACATATTTGTAGTTGGCTCTAACCTACATATTATTCTATCCTTTCACTTTTCTGGTTCCACATAATGATAATGCTGCTAATAGCAAGCTGTCTATTTGGTGTGAGTATTTTTAGAAAGAAAAATTAGAATATAGGTAGATCTGTGTATACACTAGAGTTGATCTTAATGCAATGACTAAACAAAAATATAAAGATCTCGCATATAGATTTTAAATGAATATAAAATATCCATTTATGTTCATTATAAAAATATGTAAAACTCTTTCCCTATTTGTGTATTTACCAAATAAACTAACAAACAAAAATAGACTTATGTGAAAGGCTAGGGCCTCTTTAAAAATAAGCAAAATATGGGGCGCCTGGGTGGCGCAGTCGGTTAAGCGTCCGACTTCAGCCAGGTCACGATCTTGCGGTCCGTGAGTTCGAGCCCCGCGTCAGGCTCTGGGCTGAGAGCTCGGAGCCTGGAGCCTGTTTCCGATTCTGTGTCTCCCTCTCTCTCTGCCCCTCCCCCGTTCATGCTCTGTCTCTCTCTGTCCCAAAAATAAATAAAAACGTTGAAAAAAAAAATTTTTTTTTAAAATAAAAAAAAAAAAAGCAAAATTGAGTTGTCCAGTTTGATGTAATTATGAATTAATTCATATATTGTTCTCATAGCTACATTTTTGAGATCAGTGTCTATACAGCAAGCAGTGATAATAGCAACACATAATAGTATGCATATTTGTATTCTCTAAAAAATAATTCCCATATTCCCTCTCATTTCATTATCATTAAAAGACACAGAATAAACCTCATAATCTATAGAATCAAGGATTCAAACCTAAAGGTTACAAATAGCACGTTTGAAAAATTAAAATCTGAGATTGAAAGTAAAAGAAATATATATGACCATGTGTGTACAACATACACACATACACAAAGCACATTATTTACTTTCAGTTTTGTCGTGAGAAGCCCTCACTATTCAGAAGGAAGTGGGGGGAAGTACTTTGTATTATTAATCATGGAGCAGGATGTAGAAATAGTAAGACTTGAATCAAAATTTAGCAGACTTTGGTTGGAAAATTAGCGCATAGTAAGGGAGTAAGGGAAATAGTTTGGAGATAAGATCTAGAAAAATCACCATGAAGAATATTTGGTAATTAAGGATATTTTATAAGAAATATGGCCTGACTTCTCTATATGTGCTGAGATTGTGCCTTAGGAAATTTTAATTGGATAGTGTTCAACTTTTCTCTCTTCCTGTCTCTCTTTAAGTTCTATTATATGTTAATATAGCAATATATCATAATATATGATATTGATCATATCATAATATATCATAATATATCAATTGATTTATATTGATACATTGATATTGATATCTATATTTCAATAAACCTCCTATTTGTCTAGTAACTGAATAGACATAAATTCTCTACCAAATATTTCCTAATGACTGATCAAGACTTTGCAGCCCCTGAAAAGGAACTGTCTCTACTTGTTTTCTTAACTGAAGTCTCCAACCCAGATACTGCTGGAAAAATATCCATGAAAACAAAGATACATTGGCTTCTTTGATTTTAACACTCAAATATCATTAAAGTTATTCAGTACAGGAAAACAATTTGGTCAGATTGAATCAAGCAAAGCTTCTTTCTAAAATATTCAAATATATTTCAAGTGTGAAAGCCTAAGAAAATGTTACTAGAAAAGTCTTCTGGAAATATTTTTTTAACTGCTGACCTGATCTGGTCTGCTAAGAATTAACTCACATTGTAATTAGATATGATTATTTTCATATTCTATCAGATTTCATTATCTAATATTTGATTTAATATTTTAAGGTCTATTTTCTTAAGTGAAATGTTTAACTTCTATGATACTCTTGCTCAAATACACTTTCAGGCTATACAGTTGTTGGAGAATAAGCTATAAAAATTTACACTGCCTCTTAAAATACAGTATTTTCTCTAATTATCTTTTGCTTGTTGGTTTTTTATATTTCAGTCACAGTACCCTTGTGGTTTAATTATAGCTTGGGTGATTAATTTTTTTCTAGTTATCTGTAATTTTTCTCTTTAATTCATGGTTGATTCTTTTTCTTGAAATTTGTTACAAACATCTGCTAATCTCTATTATACTAGACCAGAGGCTAGCAATTGTTTTCTATAAAGGTCTAGAGAGTAAATATGTTAGGATTTCTGGGCTTTACTTTCTCTGTCATTACTACTCAGCTCTGCTCTTTTAGCACAAATGTAGCCATACGTGAATGATCATGGCTATGCTCCAATGTAACTTGATTAACAAAGACATGCAGTGAGCCAGACTTGGCCTGTGGTCCCTAATATGCCCACCCTGTGCTAGATTTGCATGCATCATAAAGTTTTTCATATGAAATGCTCTAATGTTCACATTAACTCAGTTTTAAATTTCCTTCATTTTCCCTTTCTACCATCGCTAGTGTTTTATATTTCAGACTTTATGCATTTTTTAAAAAAATCAAACCTACTGGGGCACCTGGGTGGCTCAGTCTGTTAAACGTCCCACTTTGGCTAAGGTTATGATCTCATGGTTTGTGAGTTCAAGCCCCATATCAGTCTCTGTGCTGACAGCTCAGAGCCTGGAGCCTGCTCCAGAATCTGTGACTACCTCTCTCTCTGCCCCTCCCCTGCTCACGCTCCTGTCTCTCTCTGTCTCTCAAAAACTAAATAAATGTGGTTTTTTTTAAATAAAAATCATTCCTACCTAAAATTTTCCTGTATTATACATATATATACCTGGTCCCACAGCTTTTATAAAACCACTTTTGTTCTATGAGTGGATGCCAAATTATCATTGCTTAGGGAGGGATTCATGCGAGGGACATCCTAATTTAGTCATTGTTAAAGTCCCTCCCAAGTGTTTTTCTTTTATAGAGAGAAGAATACAACATTATAAAGAGCCAGGTGTGAGGAAGTGGGGAGAAATCTGGGTGAACAAAGAGTAGATTTGAGAATGATTTACCCTGAGGCCAGCCCATCTTTCAGGAGAGGTCCTTAAGGAGAATGCATGCTGGTCTAGGCTAAAGTTGGGCTGGTGGGCCAAAGATGATGGCTGGGGAGGACAGAATTCCAGTCAGAGTTTGGTTGCCAAGCATTTTGTTCCACTTGATCAGTAGGAATGCATTTTGTTCCTGTTAATCAGTGGAAACAATCAGTGGAGCTAATCATTTATGAGGCAAAGAATAGGAATCTGGAAGGTCTGTGTCTGGCCTTGTCATAGGGAACAAGGAGTCTTATGTCATCCCTGTCTAATTCACATAAGAATGATGGTTCTCTGTAGTAAACCATTTTCTGGAACACAATGAGTAGAGGAATTTCCTAACCTTCACTGTTTTCCAGGATCACAGTGTTCAAGTAAGGTTCAACAAACTTTGTATTTCTGAAAAAATACAAAATACCCTATGTTCATTGGAATCTAATCTTTTAAAAAAAATGTTTATTTTTGGGTGAGAGAGAGAAAGAGAGAGAGACCACAGAGGAGGAGGAGCAGCTGAGAGGGAAGGAGACAGAGGATCTGAAGTGGGCTCTGCAATGATAGCACAGAGCCTGATATGGGGCTCAAACTCATGAACTGTGAGACCATGGCCTGAGCCAAAGTCTGATGCCTAACTGACTGAGACACCCAGGCACCCCTGGAATCTAATCTTTTTTTTTTTTAATGCTTTTTTTTTTTAACATTTATTTATTTTTGAGAGAGAGAGAGAGACAGAGCACAAGCGGGGGATGGGCAGAGAGAGAAGGAGACACAGACTCCTAAGCAGGCTCCAGGCTCCGAGGTGTCAGCACAGAGCCCAACGTGGGGTTTGAACCCACAAACGGCGAGATCATGACCTGAGCCAAAGTCGGACGCCCAACCCACTGAGCCACCCAGGAGCCCCACCCTGGAATCTAATCTTAAAATCAATTTTTAGATAAAGGCCTTTCTAAATACAATGAGATACAACACAAAGAATCATATAATTTTCAGATTTTAATGTATAAATCTCTAGAAGTGGTCTATATTTACATCAATAGCTACTTTATATATGTAGATTCTTTAGTAACTGAATAGGATTATGTACACTGACCTACTTATTCCTTAAAGAACTGCTCATTTCTTACTTGACATTTTAGTTACAATTCAGTTCTTTATAATCACGTTCTTTTTTTCCAGCTTACTTTTAGTGGAACCACCTTGTAGTTTTACTTGTTGTAGAAAAAAATTATTTCCATTTGCTGTTGACTAAATGATTTAATAAAAAAACACATACCAAAGCCTGTCACAATATTTAACATTCCATCTATGTTTAAATAACAAAAAGATTGGGGAAAAAAGTTTTTTTAAATACTGTAGTTAAATTAATTGTCTTTGACCTATCTTGAAAAATTATCAATCTTCTTTAATGTTCTGTTTTCTTAATAGATCTAAATAACCTTATTTGTAAAAATAAAATAACAAATGACTTCTCAGGATACTGTATTTAACTATGATTCCTTGAAATTTGGCATTTGTTATCAATACAGCTGTAACACCACCACTGATTATTTAGAATCTATGTATGCTCTTCATCATATCAAAGGTTGACACTTTTATTGCTTTTAATTAGTCCTGTTCTGAACACAGTAATATAGCTATTTAATTCTTATTTAGCAAACTAGAAACTCTCTAAGAGAACTGAAATACCTAATTAGGGACAGGGCTAAAATTTAAGCATAGGTCTTTTATTTATTTTTTTTTTATTTATTATTTAAAAAAAATTTTTTTTTTCAACGTTTTTATTTATTTTTGGGACAGAGAGAGACAGAGCATGAACGGGGGAGGGGCAGAGAGAGAGGGAGACACAGAATCAGAAACAGGCTCCAGGCTCTGAGCCATCAGCCCAGAGCTTGACGCGGAGCTCGAACTCACGGACCGTGAGATCGTGACCTGGCTGAAGTCGGAGGCTTAACCGACTGCACCACCCAGGCGCCCCAAGCATAGGTCTTTTAGAAACTAATGTTGGTGCATTATCCTTGGCACTGAAAATAGTTTTGGTGCATTTTTTTTTCCAGCCTGATTCAAGGGATAGGTTTATAATTTTATACAGCCTGCTTATACCTAAGTTCAGTAAGAAGATCCTCAGCATGTTTTGAAAAAATAAGATTAATCAAAAAAGTCAGTTTTACAGAGGTAATGTGCTAGGTATTTGAGAGTTATATCATTGAATATTACGTCTCTATGTATTGGGATTTTGTGAGCTAGTAAAGGAGGCACAAGTGTATAAGGCAATTATGGCACAAGAAGGTATTTATTGTAAAGCTGACATAAACAATGTATGTGGAAGAGTCTGTATCCATCATCTTAGTTGATTCATGGTAGAAAATATAAGCACATGTTTTATAATTTCAAATTTATATATTAGGACACAATATATAACTTCTCAGAGTTTTAAAATGAATTGTGTAAGGTTATACAGCTAAAAAAATGTGTAGCCATCACTCAAATTTGTATTGTCTGTTGCAGAATTCCAGTGTTCTCTACTATGTTGAGTTGTCACCTCACACAGATTCATAGGATGTGACAATCATTATTTTTCTATCATGTTGCGCACCCAAAGATGTGGATTATTTATTTCACAAATAATTGAAATTATGCATTTGATATTTATCACTTCTTAGAATTAAGGAATAGGTTCACATTAGTTTTAAATGTTTCCAGAAATTTGACTTAATATAGTTAGTTCCCAACCTATTTCCAATAATTTATATGATGTCTTACAGTCCAAACACTTATGGTTTTTCCATTTCCCTTTAAATACTTGTTACACATGTTCTTGCACAGCTAGATATAAATTGGCAAATTAAGCCCAGTTTCCTCATAGATAACATTAAAAATGCCTTTGAATAAAACCAGAAAATAATTTTTGAGTTATCCTTTTTGATTGTTCTGGCTGACTTATTTTAACAAAGGATTGTTAAAGGTTTCCTCGCCTTATAAAAAAATTTCAAATTCAATAATCACTTTCTCTATTGTTTTTTTTTCAACGTTTATTTATTTTGGGGACAGAGAGAGACAGAGCATGAACGGGGGAGGGGCAGAGAGAGGGAGACACAGAATCGGAAACAGGCTCCAGGCTCTGAGCCATCAGCCCAGAGCCTGACACGGGGCTCGAACTGACGGACCGCAAGATCGTGACCTGGCTGAAGTCAGACGCTTAACCGACTGCGCCACCCAGGCACCCCTCACTTTCTCTATTGTAATGGCATAATCAGGTTTGTTCTAGGTCATGGGCAAGGATAAATATCACAAATACTTTTAATAGGCTACATGAGATTTTACCCTGTTACGAAGTTAGTAAGTGAACCTGCCATAATTTCATAGATTCTGACAGAAGACAGAAGACTCTTGGTTCAGAGACAAAAGATTTTATTACAGCATAGAAAGAAGCCTGAGCTTCATGTATATAAATACTCCCTGTGCCCCTCAAAGTCCCCTGGTAGTGATACAGAGGCAGACCTAGTTGGATATTGCAAATTCAATGTTTTGTTTTGTTTTTGTCATAGTGAGGAGGCTTGATTATGAAACACCAGTGTTATGAGAAGCTGCTAGCAAACATAACCTTTGTTTAAGAGGAAGATAGTATCTTTATTATCCTGGCAAGGAAAAATGTCCATATTTCCACTTATATCTGGCCCTAAAAGATTTTGTTTCGCTTCAATTATATGTGGCCATCCACTTTGTGTTTAAGATTCCTCAGTAAAGATGTACATGGAATCATATGTATATCTAAATACTTTGACTTATTGGCCAGTAATCAGAAATGAGAGAAATTAGGAGATAGATGTTGTTCAGAGGTCTAGGAAAAATATATATGGGCAGACCTACAGTAGTAGTAATATAGGGTGTACTTTTAGTGTCAAAGAATTTCCTGCAAAAAAAAAAAAAGCATTGCTGCCAAATGCTAGTGAATTATGTGATCAAGATGACTTTCCCAGACACTGTCCCTGACATTGAAGCTTCTGTGCAATAACCTATGAATGAGGTAATCATTGAAGTAGAGGTGGTGGCTATGTGTGGGCTTAACCTTGAGGCATATTATTCTTTAAGGCTACTCAATTTATAAAAATTAAAAAGAAATCTACCACACAATTTACTACCACTGAGTAAAGTCCAGACTCTCAGAAGAAGACACTTGGGGCGCCTGGGGGGCGCCTGGGTGGCGCAGTCGGTTAAGTGTCCGACTTCAGCCAGGTCACGATCTCGCGGTCCGTGAGTTCGAGCCCCACGTCAGGCTCTGGGCTGATGGCTCAGAGCCTGGAGCCTGTTTCCGATTCTGTGTCTCCCTCTCTCTCTGCCCCTCCCCCATTCATGCTCTGTCTCTCTCTGTCCCAAAAATAAACGTTGAAAAAAAAAAAAAAAGAAGAAGACACTAAAGCTAAGAAGTCAATATTATACAGTGCCTCAAGGAGAATAAACAGCCATTTGGTGGCAACTTGATTATGTTCAATTTATTCAAATCTAGAAAAGGCATCAATATTTTGACTAGTCTTGACAGATATTCCTGGTAAGTTTGACTTTTCCCTGAAATGCCTATGCCAGAACTAATTTCCAATGGCTCAGTGTGTCTCATTTGCTAATTTGAGATTGTTCTATAATATAACCTTATACGAAGGGACGTCCTTGACAAGAAAAGCTATGTGTCAATGGGCCCATGACCATAAGCACATTTTTTACAGCATATACAACATCACATACTGGATCATCCTTGCCTTGAGTTTCCTTTATGTGTGTGTGTGTGTGTGTGTGTGTGTGTGTGTGTGTGTGTGTGTGTATTAACCTTTTTTTCTGGTAAGAGTAATTACCCAAATAAACCAAGCATAATCTAGCATTTATCTGTCTCCTCCCTTACCAAATAACACTTAATTACTTTTTGTATCATCCTATACAGTCTGGCATATCAAAAATTTTGTACACATAATTCAGTCATCTTTTTTATTAATGCTTTCTTTTTTTTTCTTTAATTTTTTTTTTTAACGTTTATTTATTTTTGGGACAGAGAGAGACAGAGCATGAACGGGGGAGGGGCAGAGAGAGAGGGAGACACAGCATCGGAAACAGGCTCCAGGCTCTGAGCCATCAGCCCAGAGCCTGACGCGGGGCTCGAACTCACGGACCGCGAGATCATGACCTGGCTGAAGTCGGACGCTTAACCGACTGCGCCACCCAGGCGCCCCTATTAATGCTTTCTTAAATGTGAATAGACCACCAAAATTAAAGAGATATTTGAAGAAAATATAAAACATGAAAATATCAGGAAAATGCATATTGAGGCATATAAACTATATTTCTATATTTTAATAAACTATAATTTGTATTTTTAGAAAGATTTTATAATATAAACTCATACATAAAGAGAGTGTGATAATAGAAAACAAAAACTAAACACTATTAGAAATTAAAACAGGATTGTTTAAAAAGAAAAACATTCCATATAACTTTGGAAGACACAGTCAATGCTCTTTCGTAAATGGAGATGAGCCCCCCCACAACAGAAAAAAAGAAGCAAATGAAGAAAAAAGATGAGAGAATGGGAAAAATTGAAAGGAAGGATGAGTTGTCTATCATCTAATAGGAATTGCTGGTAGATAGAAAGGAGAAATTGTGTGAGAAGACATTATTAAAGCAACAAAGGGGAGATAAAGTCTCTTTAAAAATACACACACACAGGGGCACCTGGGTTGCTCAGTTGCTTAGGCCTCAGGCTCTTGATTTAGGCTCAGGTTATGATCTCACAGTTTGTGGGATGGGGCCCCATGTCAGGGCACAGAGCCTGCTTGAGATTCTCTCTCTCCCTTTCTCTCTCTGCCCCTCCCCCACTCCTGCGAGCTCTCTCTCTCTCTCTCAAAATAATAGATATTTTTAAAAATGTTTAAAAATAACACATGCACATACACGGAATTAAACTATTAAATATAGGTCACGCGATTCCAAGTCTTTTTTTTAATGTTTTATATATTTATGAAAGTGAGCACAAGCAGGGGAGGGTCAGAGAGAGAGGAGGACAGAGGATCTGAAACAGGCTCTGTGTTGACAGCAGTGAGCCTGATGTGGGGCTCAAACTCACAAACCACAAGATCATGAACTAAGCCGAAGCCAGAGGCTGTACTGACTGAGCCACCTAGGAGCCCATTCTACATGTCTCTGAGGAAAGTTTTGCTTTACTTACATTTGTTTTATTAGAGTAGAATTGATATACAATACAATATTCTATTAGTCTCCGGTATGCATCATGGTGTTCAATATTGTTATATATTATGAAATGATTTCCACAATAAGTCTAGTTACCATTTGTTATTAGAGTATTATTGACTATACTCCCTAAATTGTACATGACATCCCCGTGATTTATTTATTTTATAACTGACAGTTATACGTCTTAATCCCCTTCACCTATGATGCATGCCCCCGATGCCCATCCCCTTCTGGTAACCACCAGTTTGCTCCTTGTATCTATGAGTCTGTTCCTGTTTTGTTTGTTTGGGTTCTTTTTAGATTCCATTTATGACTGGCATTTGTCCCTCTCTTACTTATTTCACCTTATAATACTCTGTAGGTCCATCTGTAGCTGTTGCAAATGTCAAGATTTAATTTTTTATGGCTGAGTAATATTCCATTGTATATATTTACCACATCTTTTTTACCCATTCATCTATCAATTGACACTTGGGTTTCTTCTATATTGTGGCTATTGTAAATAATGTTTCAATGAATATGGGATATACATATCTCTTTGAATTGTTTTTATTTTCCCTGGATAAATACCCAGAAGAGGAATTGCTAGATGACATAGTAGTTCTATTTTTAATTTTGGTAAGAAGATTAATTTTATAAAACAACCAGCCATATTACCAAGGAAATTGTCAAAAGGAGGCAAAGCTACTCAAAGTAGTGAAATCAATGAATTATAATCCAAGAACTATGACTTCAGGCAAACAATATTTTAAAATTAAAAAGTGCAAATTCTTAATTTATACTAACTACAGTTACACTATTATACTTCTAACTTTAATTTTTCTAAGTATGATGAAGAATATTTTTTCATTTGTTTTTGTAAAGTAGATTTTAAATGAAGGTTTGCATATTACAAAACATGAAAAGATGCAAAAATGTTTTAAAAATCTGAAGCTGTTCCATTACTTAAAAATCATGATTATTTGATGAACATTAATTGGCATATAGATTTTTATGAATATTCTTCATTAAGTGAATTGTCTTTGGTATTGTTTTTAAGCAATGTTGATTTTATTTTTTTTAATTAAAAAATTATATTTAGAGAAAAAGAGAGAGAAAGCATGTGTGTGGGGGGGAGGGACAAAGACAGAGGGGAGGGAGAGAATCCCAAGCAGGCTCTGCATTGAGCTCAAACCAACAAACCCTGTGATCATGACCTAAGCCAAAATCAAGAGTTGGACGACTGAACCACCCAGGCACCCATAGGCAGCATTAATTTTAAATTATTATGCATTTTCTCAATCATCCCACTACATAGGAACTGATGATGGCTTGGCTTATTTACAGCCTAGTGACCCACTCAAAACAAAAACAAAAACAAAAACAAACAAAAAAAGAAAACAACAAACCAAACCAAAACAAGAAAACAGGTGATTAGAGATCATTCATCAAATTTTAATTCAAGATGATCAATAAATATATTACATAACTATTGTGAAAATTCTAGACAGAATGACAGTAATCCTTCATTTTCTGCATTGATTATTTGCTGTGATCATTCTTAGTATATTATTCCTAAATACTCTCAAGATACTTCTGCCTTTACTTATGCATTATACTGGTAAAAATACCATTTCCAGAGCTAAATTGTAACTAGTGTTTATTTTCTCTCCCTTAAAGTCAAGTGCAAAGTAACTGCTGTTAATGAAACTATGAAGGACACATAATTTGCTGCCCAAATTAAAACAACACAACACAAAACAAAACAAAACACTTAAAAAAACACAGAAAAACAAAAGATATTTAATTGAAACATTCCATATACAAAACTTGAATTGATTGGTTTTCTTTCCTAAGAGAACAATAATTTATTTTAAAATTGCAGTTAAGAAATATAGTTGGCTATTTTTCTCACCCAAAATTATTTTAAAGAACTGGTAATGTACTTTCCTTAACTGATTTTTTGTATGTATAAAGGAAAAACAAATTTTAATGACTAACAAACAGCATGAGGAGCTGAAACAAATGGGAGAGAAACATACTTTGGAAGCTAGTATAGTTTATCAAGTAGGAGTAACAATAAATATAGAATTGTTGTAGGAGGAGAGCTCGGAACAGTTAAAGAAATATGAGTTAGGATTTTCAAAATAAAAACGAATAACATGCATTTGAAATATTTAAATTACCAAAGAAGGATAAACACATTTGGTTTTACTTTTTTTGAATGAGGACAAATTTTGATAACATCTGTTCTTTTTCTGACATTAACAGTTTTTTTTTTCCTAATGTGCAAAGAATCTTATTTGGTATTGTGAGTCAGTGATATTAAAAAAGTGCTTAAATTTTCTCTTTTTCCTTTTCCTCCTGTTCTTTTTATTTTAATCTCTGTCTCTGTCCCTCCCTTCCTCTCCATCTCTGCTCCTCTCTCCCCTCTCGTCAATGGTATAAAACACTTTGTTTTTATAACTTTAAGCATTATTCCAAATGTTGGATAGCATTAAATGTTTCTTAATGACTTACACATTAAATCTGATTATTGTTAGATTACTTAATTGCTTTAAGTAATACTAAGAAGTAATATTTTTAGTTTTTAATGTGTATTTTGACTTAAACTGATTGGATTAGTCTTATAAAAACATAATGAAAAACAAAAAGTTCTAATTTGTTGATTATGCAAATTTCCTGCTTTATTTTTTCACTTTTATTTAAATATCTGTAGAAGTGTATCTTGTAGTTTTACAGGCATGAATTTAATAAAGTACACATGAACATCATTTATAAAACAACAGAAGATATGACTCCCATGGCAATTTGCTAAACTCAATATTATCACCTTTATTTTTTTCTTCTTCTAGTCTTTGATTTTTAAATTCAAGTATTCATTTAACACAAAAATACTTATTCAGGGCCCCCATATATAAATAGATGTTTTGTCCTATTTTAAAATAACATTTTGAAAATATTTTAACAGGTGTATCTATTTTAAAATCAGTGGTCTTTTAAAATATGGGGTTTTTTTTGCTACATTAAATAGGATTTTTTTCTGTTTTAGGTAAATAGCATTTTTTTTATTAAAAACATTTTTTAATGTTTATTTTTGAGACAGAGACAGAGTGTGAGTGGGGAAGGGGCAGAGAGAGAGGGAGACACAGAATCGGAAGCAGGCTCCAGGCTCCGAGCTGTCAGCACAGAGCCCAACACGGGGCTTGAACTCACAAACTGTGAGATCATGACCAGAGCCAAAGTCAGACACCCACCGAACTGAGCCACCCAGGCACTCAGTAGGTATAGCATTTTAAATATCAGAAGTGATATAAAAACAAAAACAAAAACAAAAAAATACCAGAACTCTTATTAAGGTTATTGGAATTCTGACCTTGTTTTTCGTACTATTCTACGTCATCTGTTTTTTAAATATTTATTTTGAAAGACAGAGAGACCCAGAGAGACATAGAGAGCATGTGTGAGAGCAGAGGAGGGGCAGAGAGAAGGGAGAAAGAGAATCCCAAGCAGTCTCCTCACTGTCAGCCCAGAGTCCTATTTGGAGCTTAATCTCATGAACTGCCAGATCATGATCTGAGATCATGACCCAAGCCAAAATCAAGAGTCAGCTGTTTAACCTACTGAGCCACCCAGGCGCCCCCATAACTCTTTTTTAAATAAATGTATAATTTCATGATCCTAAATACATAAAAATATCTTTAAAATTTGGAGACAAACATGATTTTTATTAAAATATCATAAAAATTAATATGTCCATAATAAAAAACACTCAATAAAATAATTTTTAGATTATTTATTTATAATTAGTGATAATATAAATACTACAATTTGGTCAAAATAATGACAAAAATGCTGGGTTATTATTTGTTTTATAATACTGGGTTGGGTCTACATACACAAACTTATTTTACCTCTCCAAACTCCTTAAGAAGGTTGTATTTCTTATAATTTCATAGAATTAAAAAAAAAGCCCCACTGAAAAATGTGGATGATTTATAATATAGATATAAAACCAACTTGTTTGAAAACTCAGAATACCATGAAAGCAGCCATATTCAGGGGCCTGCATCCTGAACTATAGGGCAGTTCCATAAAACTCCTCATAAAACTATGCAAAAAATTGGTGAGACAGATGGAGAAAAATATTCATGAATTTCAAAGAAGTCACATGCAGATTATTGCTTGACTTTTGATATAATTATGATCTAAAAACAATTGTCATCTTATATGCTGAAATAAGAAAACTGCCAACTTAGAATTACCAGCCTTTGACAGTCAGATAAAATATCTTACAAACATAAAGAGAAATTAATTTTTCTTTATTTATATTCTAACACATATGAAAGTGTGTTGTTCAGAAATAAGAAATGTTCCTTTGAGTAGACCATAAATTCAATAAAATTAAAATGAAATTAATGTGAAAACATGAAATTTAAAAAAAGCAATGAGAATATTTTAGTAAATTTAAATGAATATTGATCAATATAGTAATACTAAAGTATATATTAATGACTAAATATGTTTGTCAAATAAAAATTCAAGGTGAAAATAGTCTTTTATGGCAGAAGAAAGGTGATATGAAATAAAGTGCTCTATTTTAATAGAAGAAACAGTTAAAGAGCTCTAAGTCTGATAGAACCGTAAAGTGACAAAAATCCACAATTATATTGCAGGCTACTAACAAGCATATATAATAACTGATGGAGCAATAGTTTAAAAAAAGTAAATGTATAGGAAATAAGAAAAAGGTGCCCATAATTATGAAATAATAATCATTTTCAAGGGCATATGGAATACCTACCCAAGTTGATCATATGTTTATCCATCAAGTAATATCAATAAATTTCAAAGTACTTATATCAATGAATATATGTTGTTTATAGTGGGACTGAGCTAGATATCAATCAATAAAAAAATTAAATTAAGTAAATCCTGGGGCACCTGGGTGGCTCAATCGGTTGGGTGACCAACTTCAGCTCAGGTCATGATCTCTGGGTTCATGAGTTTGAGCCCCGTGTCGGCCTCTGTGCTGACAGCTGACAGCTCGGAGCCTGGAGCCTGCTTTTGATTCTGTGTCTCTCCCTCTCTCTGCCCCTCCCATGCTCATGCTCTGTGTCTCTCTGTCTCTCAATAATAAATAAACGTTAAAAAAATACTAAAATAAGTAAATCCTCTCCGGAAATAATCACCTAAAATATTCCATAGGTAAAAAATAAATGGCACTTAAATTAAAAAACAAACTGAGTGATGATTAAGATATGCCATGTAAAAATTGTAGGAACCACCTAAGCCATAATAGAGAGTGATTTTTAAATTTAAATGTAGATTGAAGAAAATAAACCCTGAAAATCAATGGTCTAAAAATATAGTTTTTGAAGTTAAAAAATATATTAAATTCAAAGAAAAGTAATGAGTATGTTAATATATATAAGGGAAGAAATTAATGTGATTTAATGCTGATATACAATAGAGAAAAAAACCTAACTGTTGGTTTTCTGAAAAGACTAGTGTGATTAATAAACCACTGTGAAATTCATCAAGGAAAATAAAAAAAAAAACATAGAAGACACAAAGATCAATATCAGAAATGAAAATTTCATATCACTTTAGATAAGAATAAATTTGAAAATTAATAAAACATACAAAGTACCGTAAGAGCACAACCTATGAAGCAGACATAAGAAATAGAAAAAATAAGCAGTTGCAGAATCATTGAAGAATTTAAATCCTATAAAAAGTAAAAATTCTGGGGCACCTGAGAGGCTCATGTGGTTAAGCAGTGAACTCTTGGTTTCAGCTCAGGTCATGACCTCAATAGCTCATGGGTTTGAGACCCACGTGGTCCTCTGCACTGATGGTGTGGAGCTTACTTGGGATTCTCTGTCTCCCCTTCTTTTTGCTCCCATTCTGTGCTCCTCTCTCTCTCACTCTATCTCTCAAAATAAATAAGTAAATTTTAAAAAAGTAAAAATTCCATGGCCTCAGGCCTCACTATTTAATTCTTCCATACAATTATAGAATAAATTATATCAGTATTATGCAGATACTGCATAATTTGTTTTATGAGGTCATAGGATCTACATACTAGAGCCTGACAGGACCATTATAAGAAAGGCAAATTGAAGGCCAATATCTCTTTGGATATTGATGCAGATAATACACACTCGCACGTGCGCGCGCACACACACACACACACACACAGAGCTATAACTTGATTTATAAAAAAGAAGACATCAATACCATGTGCATTCATATCAGGGCTAAAATTTTAATTCAACATTTGTATCAATCAATGTTTTCTATGAAGTTCATGTAATATAGAACTTATGTTCATTGGATGTAAGAGGTGATAAGAACCCTTAGCAAGCTAGAAGAAAATAACCTCTTTACACAATAAAGGTAGTTTCAAATGATCTCTGGCAAAACTCAGGCTGAGGGTGAAATATTGAAAGCCTGAGAGTCAGACTGAGAAGTCGATACATACTCTCACAATGTGTATTCAACATTATAATAGAGACCTGGATCTGTTTAAGATATGGAAAAGAAAGTAAAGTTATAAACATTTAAATATGATTAAGTAAAATTTCTTTTATTCATAGATAAAATAAGAGAGTGCATTAATACAAAAACTGCACAGATACAGATTTAGCAAGGTCACAGGAATATTAGGTAAATATGCAAATATAATTTGTATTACCATACTCCAGCCCAAAAGAGAATAGGAATTAAAGAATATCATTTATGATAATATCAAAAACATCAAATGCATAGGAATAATTTTATAGTAGATGTGCAAAATAAGTCAACACTACACTCACTATAAACCATGATTGAAAAAAAATGAAGAAAATCTATTTATTGGAACAATATGCCATGCTCATATACTGGAAGAAGTTAACATTTAAAGGTTTCAGTTAAGTTGATCCATACAGCTGTAATAGGATTCAAGACAATCCTAATAAAAAATGCTGGTTATTTTGAGAGGGAATAAAATATCTTTCTAGAAATTATATAGAAATGCAGATAGCTAGAAATAATGCTTGCAGAAGGAAAACAGAGGGTCTTAACTAATATATATTAAGACTTATTACACCACATGAATTAAAGATAATGTTAAGCGAGAAGCCTGATGTAAAATTCTCCACGCTCTGTGGTATCTATATACCAAGTTCAATGTTGGGAAAAATCAGTCTAATGTGCCATAAGCCATTATAGTGACTACATTGTGGGAAGAGGGGGTTAATAATGGTTTTTCAGGGGCCTGAGGTGGCTACTAGGATGCTGCTAATCTTCCATGTCTCTACCTGAATCATGGTTATATCAATGAGTTCACATTATGGATATACATTTATCCAAGTACTTATGATTTTTGCATTTTTCCATAGGTGTATTATACTTCAGTAAACATCTATTTTAAAATGTGTATTAGATATGTCTGACTGAATTCACTTTACACATGCGAAAACTGAATCAAGCTAAATAACTTTGCAAGTTTATGGTTTATCACTGTCAAGTCTAGTATTCAATTACTTTAATTCCATCCAGTGTCTGTGTTCTTACACAAAAATTATACTTTCTCTGGTGAAAACCTGAAGCTTTTTAAATGGAAAAAAAAGGAAATTAACTTATTTGGTGAGAAAGAAGAGAAAGATTAGAATTACTGGAAAGCACTAAATTCAAGAAAGAAAAAGTGGCATGTATATCCTTCACTGATCCCCACGTTAAGTCTTTCATGATAAAGTCTGAGAAAACACATTTACAAAAGTTTCCAAAGTAAGATGATTGATGGATTTAACACTGACCTAATCTCAGAGCAGTTTGTTACTTTAGGCTAAGATGAAATTCTTTTGATTTTTCATACAAGAACATCATCATTTTTCTAAGTTTTCCATTCAGTTGTGTGTGTGTGTGCGTGTGTGTGTGTGTGTATGTGTGTGTGAAGATAGTTTATAACCACTGAATATGGCTGTCAGTTTTACATGTTTATGATTATCTGTATTCTTGCTTACTGCCTGTCTATATTGGGTGGATTATTTTATGCAAAAGTTCGCTTGAAATAGTCTAAGTCTTTCACTTTTGTCAACAATTTTATCATAATAAAGATTAATTACAATGTTTTCCTTAGATAAAAATGTATGTAGCTTTTTTTATACCACATTAAGTTAAAAAAGAAACACATGCTAAGAATATATATGTTTATAACTGACAACTTCAAAACCTTAAATAGGTAAACAGAAAGTCATGATGAAAAACAGATCCAGTGACTCACAATTTGCTCTGTTTCACTATGAGTAGAATAGCTTTCTCAGAGGGTGGATATTAAGATCAGGGGGTGTTTTATACAAATTGCTACTTTTGATTCCTCCTACACACAGTGTGACTAAGTGGTGTTACCTTCCATACATTGGTTCTAAAAGAGCATAATGAATTAGTCTACTCAGTTAATGAGATGGTGTCCTCCTCCCACCTCCCCTCAAAGTTTCCCACATAAACTTAGGAAGAGCATCTAAAACTGATTTTGAGACTTAAATATCAACATTTATCAATATCTATCTATTATCAATAGAACACTGTAATGAAGATTAGAAGGTTCCAATTCTACTAGTAGCCCAAGATTATTTGTTTGACCTTGAATAGAATATATTTATAATGAGAATGATACAAATAACATCTAAATTGATGTGCTTTTTAATGCAGTGCTTATTTGTTTTAAAATTAGATGTAGCATCTCTTGGGAATTTACTTTTGTCAAACCATCTCCTCCAGACATGAATTATTTGGAAATGAATAAGAGATACTATTTTCTCTTCCTAGGAGGTAAATCTGTGAAGCCTTTGTTAAGACTTCTTCTCTCCTTCCTCATGATACCAGATCTTCAAAAGAAACTATGGCAATGGATGAGGGTTAAAATTTAGACTACTTCCAAACAAGGCTTTCAATTTAGAAATCTACGGTAATATAGACGTTTTAACATATTACCCCAGAGGTTTTGGGATGGTGTAAATTGATGATTAGGTAATTGAAACTGATCAATAGATAAGAATTAGAAAGGATATCTGGAACTTCTGGATAAGATTTGTAATACTGTTTTGGACCTACAAAGGGAAAGATTAATACATCCCACCTTTTTTGTCAGAAACACAAATTCTCACCTCAAGTAACTTAGAAGTGCCAGATGTGTTTTTCCTTAATAAATGACACTTTAATAATTGGATATGATTCCATTCTATCAATATTCCAATATATTGGCCATTTATTTAATGTTTATTGGATATCTGCATTATTTTCCATTCCACCATTATAGATAGATGGTACATAGATAGATAGATAGATAGATAGATAGATAGACAGATATAATTAACATCTTTGTACATATTTTCTCAGCAGAACTGATTAAATAATGAAATGATATAGAAAAAGGGGTTTTTAACATTTTTCACCTCTAATTTCGCTAAAGAACAATATATTAGACAAATTATAAATGTTTTAAATGGCAGAAGTAAAATTTAAAACTAAATATAATATTTACAGTAGCAGATGAGAATAGAGTGTAGACTGATTTGAAAATAAACTTGGGGCGCCTGGGTGGCGCAGTCAGTTAAGCGTCCGACTTCAGCCAGGTCACGATCTCGCGGTCCGTGAGTTCGAGCCCCGTGTCAGGCTCTGGGCTGATGGCTCGGAGCCTGGAGCCTGTTTCTGATTCTGTGTCTCCCTCTCTCTCTCTGCCCCTCCCCCGTTCATGCTCTGTCTCTCTCTGTCCCCAAAATAAATAAACGTTGAAAAAAAAAATTAAAAAAAAAAAAAAAAGAAAATAAACTCAATACCAGTATGTGACAGTTTTCCTTATTATACAATAAGTGACTTTACTGAAAATAAATACATAAAGATTAGTGATCATTATTTTATCCATCATGGTATAATTTCCATTTCTACTTAATAGAGGTACTGTAGTAACTTGCAGAAAATTTTTCCAACAATTTTTGACATTTAAAATTTTATTTGCATTTTTAATATTCTTTATTAAATACCATGAAGCATCCAAAAATATATTAATATAACAAATCTAATAATTTCCTGAGGCAAGTAAAATTCATACTATCCCCCAATCAATGACATGTTTTTCTCTTTTAAACTTAATGTGACCATATGCCTTACATTTTTCATAATATTACCATTGCTATCTATTTAATAATTAGACATTGATGAGAGTATGCTTTCAGTTTTATAATTCTGACACAATCCAATTGTAAAGAAGACAACAAAGTTAAAAGAGGTTATTCCATTTCATGATGGCAACATAGGAAGATCATGAACTCACCTGCTTCCATGGACAAACTGTCTACAGCTATATATGGAACAATTTCCTCTTAAAAAAAAACATAAAGACTGGCTGAGTGATGACTACCTATTGGACAGATGAGAAGAAAACCACGTCACAGTGGGTAAGAGAAACTGGGCACAATCTTGCAATAAAACAACTCCCAGTATTGACCTACAACTGGGAGAAAACTCAAAACCTGAAGCTTCTCCTCAAGGAGCAAAGGATTCAAACCTTAGGTCAAGCACCTCAACTTTTAAGACCTGCCCCTGAGAGATGAGCTTCCTTCCCAACATTTCACTTTGAAAACCAACAGAGCTCATGTCCCGAGACCTACAAGATGGTAGCATTCAGAGAGCCAGCTCTTAAAGCCCCTCTCTTCCACCCCTACACCTGACACACACACTCACACTTACCCACCCCAGGGCCCAGTTCAGAGGTAGCTGATCATGTCTAGATTTACAGTGAAGGAGGCTCATTTGCTTGTATTAAAGTGTCAGCCTGAAGGTTGGGCATCTAATTTGGTATACACATCTGGGAGCCTGTTCCAACTCTCACTGAGGGTGCAAACTAGCAGGTGCCATCTTTGCACTCTCTCTTTGCCATGTTTCAGAACACCAGTATCTTTCAGAAGGAATATTTTACATGCATCTGGTGCCTCAGTCTTTGTGGCTGCCGCCCAGGAGACGCTCGTGGCTGCCTGGCTCTGAAGGCTAGGGGAGCTTTTGTTCCTTGTCCCATGGGATTATAATAATGGGTATCACCCAGAAAGGAGCTCATACCCATCTGGCAATTTTTGTGGCTACTGCCAAGGGACAACTCTACATCACCTGGCTCTGGCAGCCAGTGGAGTCTATGCTTGTAGGTACCAGAGGACTGTAACCAACAGACAAAGATCTCTTTAATATCTAGCACCCTCCCCTCCCCCCACAGAGTGAAGCAAGAGGCAACAGACCAAGTAGTTTAGTCTTTCTGTGAAGGAGACTTATTAGTTAATCGCCATGGCTGTGACCTGAGGGCCAAGCTTCTAATTGAACACTCATCTAGGAGCTGACTGTAATCCTCTCCAGAGACCCCAGAGAGTAGACCTTGTTTTCCCACTCTTCTTTCACCTTGCTCCAGAGCACCATTGTCTCCTGGAGGAAAATTTTACAGGCAGCTGCTTTTTTGATTTTAATCTGGTGTCCAAGGTTTTTTTTTTCAGTTGCTACCCGAGGGATGCCCCTTGCCTGTGTACCTAGCTATGGTGACTAGAGAAGGTTGCATTCCTGAGTCCTATAGGACTGTGGCAATCAAAGAAGTGGTTCTTGGAAGGCTTCCACTCCCAGAGCACTGCATAGACAGCAGACTGAAGCACACACCTGTCTTTCTGTGTAGGAGGCCTCTTGGCTTATTCTGGACTTTTTGACTGAGTCGGGCTTCAGGTTTGGCACACATCTAGTGGCCTACAGAGTTTTTCTGAAGGAGTGTAGGCTGTGGACACCATCTTGGCATGCTCTCTTCCTTGCTTTGGCTTGCTGATATCTCCCAGAAAAAAACATCCACTAAGCTCTAGTTTTGTCATTGCTACCCAAGGAACACTGCCAGATTGCCTGGAAGGCAAGGCTTATACTTACAGTCCCACAGCACTATATATATATTTGCATGCTTTTAAAAGTGCTGCCTGAGAGTCTGGATATTGGAGCTAAAGTAAGCATTTCTATAATAACTTCAATCTTTCACCATTAAATGATCTGTGCACATAATTCTTCTTGCACAAAGAACTTACATATACTTCCTGAAAGAAAACTCAACTATATGTACTTCAAACTCTACGACTTCGTGGTTCTACATGATCCTCCCCATATTATTTAGAAAGAAAAAATAGATAACTTATACACACATATATGCATAACATGGTCACACAAATATATTCACACAAATTATTCACACATGTAGGCATAAAGGGCTTTCACAGGTCAATATAGATAATATATTATAAGCTGAATTGTATAATTTATTGGAAAGAAACCTAGGCAATTTAACTGCCTACAAAACAACCAGTGATTTGAGATATATCTAATAACATGAACCTGGATGGAAAAGGAACATCTTCCAATCCGCCAGGCCAAGGTCTTTACATTGCAACATCAGAATTGTCAAACTAACATTGTCAGGTTGAAAATAACACTCATTGCTAACTTCTTTTGGATTCTCTAACCCCAGGACTCCGAAAGGCTAGACTCTCAGAAATTGCAGCTAATAGGTAACAGGCAGAGAAATACTCCTTTATTTGGACTTTCAGCTATCCCTTTCCCTGCTCATATTCTGGAGAGGTGTAGCCCAAACTTCTCTCTTTCAGAGAGTTAAGCTAAAAGAGGCAAAATGCAGCCAATGTATAAGCATTAAACATTTTTCTATAATTTTCCCATAACAATAGCTTTGGTTGAAATATATTCTGGCTCTTATAATGGAACAAGTAAAACAAGTCATTTTTCCATGCATATGTTTTGTTTCTGTTTTGTTTTGTTTTAGCTCATAAAAAGAATCATCAGTTTTCCTGTCCAGTATCTCCAACTCTTTGCTGCCTATAGACTGCCCACTTCTGTTAAGCCAATGCCAAAATTTTCAGGTTTTGTTATATGCAACAATCTACTTTCAGATACAAAGTTTTCTGTTGGCAGAAATTAAGTTGAACTGACCATGATACAAAATACAAAATGTTATATAGAAGTGTATTTATTTCTAGCATAAAAACTGTATGAGTAGTCTAAAGCACCAAGATTGTCAAAGAAAAAGGCTTATTCTGTGTTGTTCCCAACCAAGCTCAACTGTGACTTTTGACTCCTTGCCCAAGATTGTTCTTTAATCCCAAAATATCATGTCTATATCCCAAATAGTAGGAAGGAGGATGTAAAATAAAAAAAAACTAAGGGACAGCCTCACCTCAAGGTCTGCACTCACAAAGCAGAGCCTGCTTGGGATTTTCTCTGCCCCTCACCTGCTGGTGTGTGCCTTTTCTCTCTCTCCGTCTCTCTCTCTCTCAAAATAAATAAATAAACTTCAAAAAAAGTAAGTGACCAAATGGAACATACCAGATATTCTTAGGAAAGTTTCCCTAAGTAATATTTCTATATCATTAACTGAAATTTCACTCTGTGGACTGAGATGACACAAAGGAGGACTGGAAATGATTCATTAGTCCAGCTATTCGTGTGGCCATATGATATTTAGAGTTTTTGTTGCAATGGAATAAGAGGGAATAGATACTAGTGACTGAAAAATAGCCTTTGAAGAAATGAACAACGTAATAGTATGGAGATAAGATATGGTTTCTGACTTAAGAATGAGTGTACTTGTTGTGGGTGAAGTAGTAGTAACCTATCTAATCTTGGCTGGTCCTAAATAGTGCTCAGCCTTTCTGTCACATCTAACTGCCTTCCCACCAATAATTCTGTTTTTTAATACCATTCACACAGAAAAATACATAAAATATATGTTGGAGTGCTCCCTTACCTGCCAAATAAAGCAGTGGGATTAGATCGCCTATAAATTATTCTTTTACTATCCTATGAATTTCTTTTCTAGGAGTAATGTACTTCTGTTATTATTCTAATATACACTAAGGATTTTGCAAATCAGAATACAGTTGTTGTTGTTGTTGTTGTTTTATCTTTAACTAAATTACACACTAGTTGACCCTACCTGAAAGTTTTATGGGTTCAATAAATTTTTAATGAACAAATGTACATTATATTGTGTCTTCCTCTGGTCATAGCTAGACCAAGCCTCAGATAGAGTTTGGGTTACAAAATCCAGGATAGCATAGTTATTGTTGGATAGAGGGAAACAGGTAATGTTAGTGGTACTGGACTCTTGAAAAAATCTGTTTTCATAGATGAGTTTCCAACCAATGATTTTTGGTAAAGTACACCTAGAAAATATGAGAGAAAAATAGGTCAAGGAAGAATTGCACTTTCTGTGAAGGATAGTAAAAGTAAATTTAAAACTAAATGATAATAGGGGTCCCTGGGTGGCTCGGTCAGTTAAGCATCTGGCGACTTTGGCTCAGGTCATGATCTCACAGTTTGTGGGTTCAAGCCTGTCAGGCTCTGTACTGACAGCGCGGAGCCGGGAGCCTGCTTCAGATTCTGTGTCTCCCTCGCTCTCTGCCCCTCCCCCACTTGTGCTCTGTCTCTCTCTTTCTCTCTCAAAAATAAATAAACATTACAACTCAGGCGATGACAGATGTTGGCAAGAAAGAGGAACCCTTTTGCACTGCTGGTGGGAATGCACACTGGTACAGCCACTCTGGAGAACAGTATGGAGGTTCCTCAGAGGATTAAAAATAGGACTACCCTATGACCCAGCAATTGCCCTACTAGGTATTTATCCAAAGGATACAGGTGTGCTGTTTGTAAGGGGCACATGCACCCCAATGTTTATGGCAGTGCTATCGACAATAGCCAAAGTATGGAAAGAGCTCAAATGTCCATCAATAGATGAATGAATAAAGAAGATGTGGTTTATATATACAATGGCGTATTACCTGGCAATTAAAAAGAATGAAATCTTGCCATTTACAACAACGTGGATGGAAGGAGAGCAAAATTAGTCAAGAAAGACAAATATCATATGACTTCAGTCATATGTGGAATGTAAGATACAAAACAGATGAACAGAAGAAGTGAAGCAAAGATAATATAAAAACAGAGAGGGGGACAAAACATAAGAGACTCTTCCTTTTTATTTATTTATTTATTTTTTATGTTGATTTATTTTTGAGGGAGATAGAGCACAAGAATGGGAGGGGCAGGGAAAGAGGGAGACCCAGAATCTGAAACAGGCTCTGGGCTCTGAGCTGTCAGCACAGAGCCCGATATAGGGCTGGAACCCATGAACTATGAGATCATGACCTGAGCTGAAGTCGGACGCTTAACTGACTGAGCCACCCAGGCGCCCCATAAAACTCTTAAATATAAAGAACAAACTGAGGGTTGCTGGAGGAGTTGTGAGTGGGGGGATTGGCTCAATGGACAAGGGGAATTAAGGAAGACCCTTGTTGGCATGAGCACTGGTATTATACGTAGGGGATGAATCACTGTACTCTGCTCCTGAAATCAAGGTAGTATAGGCAAATCCCCTTGGGTAGAGAAGGAAAATGCCTTTATGTCCTTTGGAGTATGAAGAAACATCTACAGTGAGCAGATAAGACAAGTGAGGTTTTATCTTCCTTTAAAAAGTATAAACATAAGGTCATCCGTTCTTAGGTCTCTTGACTTTTCAATCACCATTAACTTCCAAAGTTTATTTTTTAACCAAGATTTCAGGTTCCTTTGTTTAGAAAATCCTCACTGCAAAAACATAAAAATCTTTTCTCTATTATCTCCCAGTGGTATGTGCATACACCTGTGAAACTAATCACGTCAAGTAAGGTAGGGAACATACCTGTACTGCCAGAAGTTTCTTCATCTTTTTATGTAAATCCTCTCTACTGCCTCTCCTGTTCCACCTCCAATCCCAGGAAACCTCTTAATTGCTTTTGTCACTGTTGATTATTTTGCAATTTGTGGAATTCTATTAAGTAGAATCTTAAAAGTATGTCCTACTTTTCTTGATGGAGTTATTTTCTGTCTAACAAATTTAAATAGAAGAAATTTAAGTAAATTACTTTAATTAACAGGTCTTAATAAGATGAAACAAAATTGTTCCCTAGAATGAATTTTAAATCTAGTAATGAATGTGATCAAAATCCAAAGTATGACCTTAACAACCTATTACTTCACTATTACATTAAAAAAACTGGGGCGCCTGGGTGGCGCAGTCGGTTAAGCGTCTGACTTCAGCCAGGTCACGATCTCGCGGTCCGTGAGTTCGAGCCCCGCGTCGGGCTCTGGGCTGATGGCTCAGAGCCTGGAGTCTGTTTCCGATTCTGTGTCTCCCTCTCTCTCTGCCCCTCCCCCATTCATGCTCTGTCTCTCTCTGTCCCAAAAAATAAATAAATGTTGAAAAAAAAATTAAAAAAAAAAAACTAGTCACGTTGTACTGAAAAAAAAATCATCATCCATTTTGAATAGAGTCACATATAAATGAGAGTAAAGTTTGAGTAATTTTTCTTTCAAAGCTTATTTATGTTTAGTTAATTTCCAGTTTCTACTCCCTCAGACTTGAGTATTGAAGGAGAATTCCACCAGCTACCTCAGAAAGTAAATGACTAACATTAACTAAAAGTAAATAAATGAATAAATAAATAAATATTAAGATTTACATAGTTTGGAATACCAAATAATACTTTGACTAGCAGTACACTGAAAATATTAACTAAATTTGATCACACTTAACAGTGTTCATCCATATTTTTCAGACAATGGAAAGCACTATTAATTTTCTTCTATTTGATTTAAAATATTATAATATATACACTTGAAGTTTAATACAAAATATTTTGGAGTGAGTATAAGGGAAGGTGTATTTTAGTTTGGTTTGCTTATAAAAAATACTTATAATTTGAGAAATTACTTAATATTAGTTTACTCACATATGGAAATGAGGGATTTGACCTGAAATTATTTCCCAAATTCCTTTTAGAAATTATTTTTATAAAAACTTTGTAAATTCAACAATTGTGATTTTGTTGATATTATTCACATGACTAAATATCCAATAAATATCCCTTGCTATGAACATCTTAGTAAAGCCTATGCTAGCAAAATTATTGAAAAGAATGAGCTATTATCTCGATAATGTAGACCATCTTTTTTGAAATCTATGTTAAAGGCATTAGGTAGAATACATAAATGTTATGTGTCCAATGTTTCCTTCCCCCCAGAACAGGAGGGTTAAAAACAGAATAGAACTGAACTCCATTGTCATTTCCCAAAAATGACATGATATACATACACAGTTCAGTAAAGGGTGTATATCTATTGTAGTCATGATTACATAGGTATATGTGTATATCAAAACACATCAGATTTATTTATTTTTTTATTATTTATTTATGTATTTATTTATTTTTTTTTTAATGAAATTTATTGACAAATTGGTTTCCATACAACACCCAGTGCTCATCCCAAAAGGTGCCCTCCTCAATACCCATCACCCACCCTCTCCTCCCTCCCACCCCCCCTCAACCCTCAGTTTGTTCTCAGTTTTTAACAGTCTCTTATGCTTTGGCTCTCTCCCATTCTAACCTCTTTTTTTTTTTTCCTTCCCCTCCCCCATGGGTTCCTGTTAAGTTTCTCAGGATCCACATAAGAGTGAGACCATATGGTATCTGTCTTTCTCTGTATGGCTTATTTCACTTAGCATCACACTCTCCAGTTCCATCCACGTTGCTACAAAAGGCCATATTTCATTTTTTCTCATTGCCACGTAATATTCCATTGTGTATATAAACCACAATTTCTTTATCCATTCATCAGTTGATGGACATTTAGGCTCTTTCCATAATTTGGCTATTGTTGAGAGTGCTGCTATGAACATTGGGGTACAAGTGGCCCTATGCATCAGTGCTCCTGTATCCCTTGGATAAATTCCTAGCAGTGCTATTGCTGGGTCATAGGGTAGGTCTATTTTTAATTTTCTGAGGAACCTCCACACTGCTTTCCAGAGTGGCTGCACCAATTTGCATTCCCACCAACAGTGCAAGAGGGTTCCCGTTTCTCCACATCCTCTCCAGCATCTATAGTCTCCTGATTTGTTCATTTTGGCCACTCTGACTGGCGTGAGGTGATACCTGAGTGTGGTTTTGATTTGTATTTCCCTGATGAGAAGCGACGCTGAACATCTTTTCATGTGCCTGTTGGCCATCCGGATGTCTTCTTTAGAGAAGTGTCTATTCATGTTTTCTGCCCATTTCTTCACTGGGTTATTTGTTTTTCGGGTGTGGAGTTTGGTGAGCTCTTTATAGATTTTGGATACAAGCCCTTTGTCCGATATGTCATTTGCGAATATCTTTTCCCATTCCGTTGGTTGCCTTTTAGTTTTGTTGGTTGTTTCCTTTGCTGTGCAGAAGCTTTTGATCTTCATAAGGTCCCAGTAATTCACTTTTGCTTTTAATTCCCTTGCCTTTGGGGATGTGTCGAGTAAGAGATTGCTACGGCTGAGGTCAGAGAGGTCTTTTCCTGCTTTCTCCTCTAAGGTTTTGATGGTTTCCTGTCTCACATTGAGGTCCTTTATCCATTTTGAGTTTATTTTTGTGAATGGTGTGAGAAAGTGGTCTAGTTTCAACCTTCTGCATGTTGCTGTCCAGTTCTCCCAGCACCATTTGTTAAAGAGGCTGTCTTTTTTCCATTGGATGTTCTTTCCTGCTTTGTCAAAGATGAGTTGGCCATACGTTTGTGGGTCTAGTTCTGGGGTTTCTATTCTATTCCATTGGTCTATGTGTCTGTTTTGGTGCCAATACCATGCTGTCTTGATGATGACAGCTTTGTAGTAGAGGCTAAAGTCTGGGATTGTGATGCCTCCTGCTTTGGTCTTCTTCTTCAAAATTCCTTTGGCTATTCAGGGCCTTTTGTGGTTCCATATGAATTTTAGGATTGCTTGTTCTAGTTTCGAGAAGAATGCTGGTGCAATTTTGATTGGGATTGCATTGAATGTGTAGATAGCTTTGGGTAGTATTGACATTTTGACAATATTTACTTTTCCAATCCATGAGCAGGGAATGTCTTTCCATTTCTTTAAATCTTCTTCAATTTCCTTCATAAGCTTTCTATAGTTTTCAGCATACAGATCCTTTACATCTTTGGTTAGATTTATTTCTAGGTATTTCATGCTTCTTGGTGCAATTGTGAATGGGATCAGTTTCTTTATTTGTCTTTCTGTTGCTTCATTGTTAGTGTATAAGAATGCAACTGATTTCTGTACATTGATTTTGTATCCTGCAACTTTGCTGAATTCCTGTATCAGTTCTAGCAGACTTTTGGTGGAGTCTATCGGATTTTCCATGTATAATATCATGTCATCTGCAAAAAGCGAAAGCTTGACTTCATCTTTGCCAATTTTGATGCCTTTGATTTCCTTTTGTTGTCTGATTGCTGATGCTAGAACTTCCAGCACTATGTTAAACAGCAGCGGTGAGAGTGGGCATCCTTGTCGTGTTCCTGATCTCAGGGAAAAAGCTCTCAGTTTTTCCCCGTTGAGGATGATGATAGCTGTGGGCTTTTCATAAATGGCTTTTATGATCCTTAAGTATGTTCCTTCTATCCCAACTTTCTCAAGGGTTTTTATTAAGAAAGGGTGCTGGATTTTGTCGAAGGCCTTTTCTGCATCGATTGACAGGATCATATGATTCTTCTCTTTTTTTTGTTAATGTGATGTATCACGTTGATTGATTTGCGAATGTTGAACCAGCCCTGCATCCCAGGAATGAATCCCACTTGATCATGGTGAATAATTCTTTTTATATGCCGTTGAATTCGATTTGCTAGTATCTTATTGAGAATTTTTGCATCCATATTCATCAGGGATATTGGCCTGTAATTCTCTTTTTTTACTGGGTCTCTGTCTGGTTTAGGAATCAAAGTAATACTGGCTTCATAGAATGAGTCTGGAAGTTTTCCTTCCCTTTCTATTTCTTGGAATAGCTTGAGAAGGATAGGTATTATCTCTGCTTTAAACGTCTGGTAGAACTCCCCTGGGAAGCCATCTGGTCCTGGACTCTTATTTGTTGGGAGATTTTGGATAACCGATTCAATTTCTTCGCTGGTTATGGGTCTGTTCAAGCTTTCTATTTCCTCCTGATTGAGTTTTGGAAGAGTGTGGGTGTTCAGGAATTTGTCCATTTCTTCCAGGTTGTCCAATTTGTTGGCATATACTTTTTCATAGTATTCCCTGATAATTGTTTGTATCTCTGAGGAATTGGTTGTAATAATTCCAATTTCATTCATGATTTTATCTATTTGGGTCATCTCCCTTTTCTTTTTGAGAAGCCTGGCTAGAGGTTTGTCAATTTTGTTTATTTTTTCAAAAAACCAACTCTTGGTTTCATTGATCTGCTCTACAGTTTTTTTAGTTTCTATATTGTTTATTTCTGCTCTGATTTTTATTATTTCTCTTCTTCTGCTGGGCTTAGGCTGCCTTTGCTGTTCTGCTTCTAGTTCCTTTAGGTGTGCTGTTAGATTTTGTATTTGGGATTTTTCTTGTTTCTTGAGATAGGCCTGGATTGCAATGTATTTTCCTCTCAGGACTGCCTTTGCTGCGTCCCAAAGCGTTTGGATTGTTGTATTTTCATTTTCGTTTGTTTCCATATATTTTTTAATTTCTTCTCTAATTGTCTGGTTGACCCACTCATTCGTTAGTAGGGTGTTCTTTAACCTCCATGCTTTTGGAGGTTTTCCAGACTTTTTTCTGTGGTTGATTTCAAGCTTCATAGCATTGTGGTCTGAAAGTAAGCATGGTATAATTTCAATTCTTGTAAACTTATGAAGGGCTGTTTTGTGACCCAGTATATGATCTATCTTGGAGAATGTTCCATGTGCACTCGAGAAGAAAGTATATTCTGTTGTTTTGGGATGCAGAGTTCTAAATAGATCTGTCAAGTCCATCTGATCCAATGTCTCATTCAGGGCCCTTGTTTCTTTCTTGACCGTGTGTGTAGATGATCTATCCATTTCTGTAAGTGGGGTGTTAAAGTCCCCTGCAATTACCACATTCTTATCAATAAGGTTGCTTATGTTTATGAGTAATTGTTTTATATATTTGGGGGCTCCGGTATTTGGCGCATAGACATTTATAATTGTTAGCTCTTCCTGCTGGATAGACCCTGTAACTATTATATAATGTCCTTCTTCATCTCTTGTTACAGCCTTTAATTTAAAGTCTAGTTTGTCTGATATAAGTATGGCTACTCCAGCTTTCTTTTGGCTTCCAGTCGCATGATAAATAGTTCTCCATCCCCTCACTCTCAATCTAAAGGTGTCCTCAGGTCTAAAATGAGTCTCTTGTAGACAGCAAATAGATGGGTCTTGTTTTTTTATCCATTCTGATACCCTATGTCTTTTGGTTGGCGCATTTAATCCATTTACATTCAGTGTTATTATAGAAAGATACGGGTTTAGAGTCATTGTGATGTCTGTATGTTTTATGCTTGTAGTGATGTCTCTGGGACTTTGTCTCACAGGGTCCCCCTTAGGATCTCTTGTAGGGCTGGTTTAGTGGTGACAAATTCCTTCAGTTTTTGTTTGTTTGGGAAGACCTTTATCTCTCCTTCTATTCTAAATGACAGACTTGCTGGATAGAGGATTCTTGGCTGCATATTTTTTCTGTCTAGCACCCTGAAAATCTCTTGCCAATTCTTTTCTGGCCTGCCAAGTTTCAAAAGAGAGATCAGTCACGAGTCTTATAGGTCTCCCTTTATATGTGAGGGCACGTTTACCCCTCGCTGCTTTCAGAATTTTCTCTTTATCCTTGTATTTTGCCAGTTTCACTATGATATGTCGTGCAGAAGATCGATTCAAGTTACGTCTGAAGGGAGTTCTCTGTGCCTCTTGGATTTCAATGCCTTTTTCCTTCCCCAGTTCAGGGAAGTTCTCAGCTATTATTTCTTCAAGTACCCCTTCAGCACCTTTCCCTCTCTCTTCCTCCTCTGGGATACCAATTATGCGTATATTATTTCTTTTTAGTGTATCACTTAGTTCTCTAATTTTCCCCTCATACTCCTGGATTTTTTTATCTCTCTTTTTCTCAGCTTTCTCTTTTTCCATAACTTTATCTTCTAGTTCACCTATTCTCTCCTCTGCCTCTTCAAGCCGAGCTGTGGTGGTTTCCATTTTGTTATGCATTTCGTTTAAAGCGTTTTTCAGCTCCTCGTGACTGTTCCTTAGTCCCTTGATCTCTGTAGCAAGAGATTCTCTGCTGTCCTGTATACTGTTTTCAAGCCCAGCGATTAATTTTATGACTATTATTCTAAATTCACTTTCTGTTATGTTATTTAGGTCCTTTTTGATCAGCTCATTAGCTGTTGTTATTTCCTGGAGATTCTTCTGAGGGGAATTCTTCCGCTTGGTCATTTTGGATAGTCCCTGGCGTGGTGAGGACCTGCAGGGCACTTCCCCTGTGCTGTGGTGTATAACTGGAGTTGGTGGGCGGGGCCGCAATCGGACCTGATGTCTGCCCCCAGCCCACCGCTGGGGCCACAGTCAGACTGGTGTGTGCCTTCTCTTCCCCTCTCCTAGGGGTGGGATTCACTGTGGGGTGGGGTGGCTCGTCTGGGCTACTTGCACCCTGCCAGGCTTGTGATGCTGGGGATCTGGCGTATTAGCTGGGGTGGGTAGGCAAGGTGCTCGTGGGCAGGAGGGGCAGGCTTAGATCGCTTCTCCTTAGGTGATCCACTTCAGGAGGGGCCCTGTGGCAGCGGGAGGGAGTCAGATCCGCTGCCGGAGGTTTGGCTCCGCAGAAGCGCAGAGTTGGGTGTTTGGGCGGAGCGAGCAAGTTCCCTGGCAGGAACTGGTTCCCTTTGGGATTTCGGGTGGGGAATGGGCGGGGGAGATGGCGCTGGCGAGGGCCTTTGTTCCCCACCAAACTGAGCTCTGTTGTCAGGGGGCTCAGCAGCTCTCCCTCCCTTTGTCCTCCAGCCTTCCCGCTTTCCGAGCAGAGCTGTTAACTTATGACCTCCCAGACGCTAAGTCGCGCTTGTTGTGGGAACACAGTCCGTCAGGCCCCTCCGCTTTTGCAAGCCAGACTCGGGGGCTCTGCTTGGCCGGCGAGCCGCCCCTCCGCCCCGGCTCCCTCCCGCCAGTCCGTGGAGCGCGCACCGCCTCGCCGCCCTTCCTACCCTCTTCCGGCGACTCCGTTCTGCTAATCCTCTTGCGGTTTTCTGGGTTATTTAGGCAGCTGTAGATGGAATCTAAGTGATCAGCAGGACGTGCGGTGAGCCCAGCGTCCTCCTAAGCCGCCATCTTGCCGCAACTTAAAACACATCAGATTTAATGCGTTAAACATAACACATGTAACTTATTGTGACTGAAATACATTATTAATATTCTTCAAGAAATAAAACAACTGAAAATACTAATTTTAATATAAGCCAGTTCCTGTTAAAACCACAATATATTACTGTTATTAAGAAGTATAAATAAATTAGGGCACCTGGGTGGCTTAGTCATTTAAGCCTCCAACTTTGGCTCAGGTCATGAATTCGTGGTCTACGAGTTCGAGCCCCGCATTGGGCTCTGTGCTGACAGCGCAGAGCCTGGAGCCTGCTTCAGATTCTGTGTCTCCCTCTCTTTGTGCCCCTCCCCTGCTTGCACTCAGTCTCTCTCTCTCTCTCTCTCTCTCTCAAAAATAAATAAAAACATTAAAAAATTAAAAAAAGAAGTGTAAAGTTATTTTTTTCAACATCAAAGATCAGAGATATAAAAATATAGTTAAGATCAATATACTGGCCATTTGATTCCAATTCCTTTCTATTTTTTCATTCACAGTGCTTCACTGGGCTTTTTTTTAATCACTTGTGTAATTAGTATAATCAGTGTAATTTACTATGTTGATCTGATTTAGGAATTTACTCTTTAGGTTATTAATTAAATATTTATTGTTTGCATTAACGTGGCTTTCAAAGCTTTGTTTGTTTGTTTATTTGTTTAAGTGTTTATTTACTTTTCAGAGAGGGAGAGACAGAGAACAAGTGGAGGAGGGGCAGACAGAGAGGGAGACACAGAATCCAAAGCAGGCTGCAGGCTCTGAGCTTTTAGCACAGAGCCTAATGCAGGGCTCGAACTCACAAACTGTGAGATCCTAACCTGAGCTGAAGTCCGACGCTTAACTGAATGAGCCACCCAGGCGCTCCTCAAAGCTTTTTTTTTTTTCTACAAATGAAGAAAAATGTTAACCAAATAAATCTTACTGGCCGATGTAATATACTGCATACATTATGACACTAACAAAAGGAAAATAAAGTTTATCCTTTCAGAAGAATACTAGTGCTGACTCCAATCCCAAACTGACAGCAAGACTCATGGTCTAACAGTCTGGGAACTGGAGAGAAGAGCACAAGCATCTGGAATTACGTTAGTGAGACACAGTGAAGATGAGGTATCATACATTATTTTAGCTTTTAACTAAATTTATGATAATTAGCATTACTAGTGGACTGCAGTATAAATAAATCCCTCTAGGATTGTGTGTGTGTGTGTGTGTGTGTGTGTGAGAGAGAGAGAGAGAGAGAGAGAGAGACAGAGAGAGAGAGAGGCAGAGAGGGAGAAAGGGAGATATTGACTGATTTTATTTTCTTTCAGGATAAGTGATGGGGTTTGGGGGTGATGGTGGGGTTCAGAGCTGATGGCCAAGAAAGAATTCTTGAAGAGGTCTTTGGTGCAAAAAGGTGATTTTATTAAAGCACTGGGACAAGACCCATGGGCAGAAAGAGCTGTGCTGGGGTTATGAAGAGTGAAGAGTGACTGATTATATACCCTCAGGTAGGGAGGCAGTTAGGGAAGCAAGGTTTCCAGGATCTTGAGGGGCTAGCTGTTGTTAGGATAACGTCATTTATTACTGTTTAGTAAAACATCCATCATGAATGAGACCCTTCAAATGTATATCAGGGGGTCATAAACTTGGAGTATGATTGCCAGCATATATCTTGGGGGAATTAAAATAAAGGAAGTAGGTTTACAAGATCCTGCAGGGTCAGGATAATGTTAAGGCAAGATTCCCTTTTGCATCATGGAGGCAGCTGAGCTCCTAGAGGAAGGTCACTCTGTTTCAAAGACTTATCAATGGGCTTTTGGCTAAGGGAATTTAATTTCTCATTTGCCTTAGTGTTTTCCACATCATGATGGCAAGCACTTTAACCCTTTTCCTTTGTTTTGGGTAGCCAGGAGTGTCCGAGGAATATCACACATATTTCACCTGTGTGTGTGTGTTTGGGGGGGGGGGGTGTTGCTAGCTTGTACTTTGCTCTCAGCTTGTATTATGGTCCTTCATCAATAACTAGTTTAGATCATCTAGTGTTCCTGGAATGACAAGAGTTTGATAATCATTTATACTAGCAAAAACCAGGACATCCTAAAGAGAAAAAGATATGACTTTATTTGAATTTTTCATAGAAAAAGACGCAACATTTTTATGTGCTAGTTGGCATTAAATAAAGTGTTTTAACAATTTTGGATCTATTATTTCTTGATTGAGCCAGTTTGGAAATAAAATGTATGTTTGATTTAAATTATCTAGCAAATTTTTTTTTGGTCAGAATGAAGTAGGAGTAGGAGTTTTTCTTCGTTTGGCATGGCCCGTTTTGAAAGCTCACACTCTGTGAATGTTGATATTATTATTCGCATTCACTTGCCAAATATAGTACCTTTTATCTAAAGTGGATAATACATATTAAAATTCTTAACAGCTGTGTGAATTTTAGCAAAAGCAGCCATAATGTGACAATCAAACAATATAGTGTACAATGCAGTCTTTTAAATTCATTTTCTTGTCAAACACTGGGTGACATATGTGTCATATATGCACATTTTGTTTTAAGAAATGTTTGGGGTTTGTAATCTAAGCACTGGATTTGCCATGTGTAGATTCAAGAAGTTTGAGGTTACACTCTCAACTGATGTGAATTTGATTAATTTTTATTGGTTTTTTTCTAATTGTAATAATTGAATGAGAAAGTAACTTCTTCAAGGTCCTTCAGAAAATGCTTTAAAATATGTTTGCTCCTTTTTAAAAAGATAATAAATATTGTAACTTTTGTTATTGTTGTTGCCTTAACATTTTCAGATTCTGGGATCATTTACTAAACCTTGCTATAAAAGAAAAGTCAGCAGAAGTGATTGATATATGTCAAATGAATTAGGTTTAATTTTCTATAAAGTAGTGTTTCTTTAACCTCTGGAAGATCTTGTTAATATGTCCATTCCTGTTTAATAATTCAAAGATGGGACCTAAAATTCTTCATTTCTAACAAACTCTCAATCCCATGGTCTTGATGCATAGATCTTATATTTACTAACAATATTATAGAAAGCAATTCTTATAAAAATATTTCTACAGTGGTATATCCCTGTGAGACAACCAAAATATGTCACTTAAGGAATTACAAACAATGGTCATTTGTTTGTAGAAAGTTTTTGTTTTGTTTTGTTTTGTTTTTACTGAGTAATGAAATTAAAAATAAAACTGTTAAAAGACAACTTTCCTTTGAGTTTTGGAAGAGATGTTCATGTGTATATTATTAATTTTGGCCACTAATGACAGGACCCACTAGACCTCTTCACCATGAAGGCAAAGACAGATGGAAAGAATTTTATCCACTTGCCTAACCAAGTTATTACTTCAGAAAGAACACAGATTTTAACTCAGTGGATGGAAGTTTGTTGTTCTTAATTCTTTTCTTCATTCCTTTAATGATATATTTGCCTCATCTAATATTTATCTTCAAGCTATGTTATTATCTCACAATCTGCCAGTTTGGGGTTCTCTCATATAACTAGAGAATGTGGTAGAAATTTTGTCTCTTTGACATATGTTAAGTTGAAAGATGTTTATATGGCATGTCTGTACCTCATGTCATTTACTTATTAGGAATGTGTTTTTTATTTTCTGTTAATTAACATATGTATAAATTTTCCCATATTTGGCAGGAAGTGGAGACTTTACGTTTGAAGATTCTAATTCCCCAGTGTCTACAGGGATGGGGCTCCCTGTTCTTCTAATCTTTCTCTATTTCATTTATCAGGTGATCATGGATGCTTCAATTTACTTTATACTGAACCACTTTTAAAGATTAACTGCCTAGAGTTTTCTATTTATACTGTGTAAAATTTCAGCATGGAGAGTGAGTCATGATTGCTTACATATTACCGCTGATGACTCAAATTTTCATCTATTTTTAATGGCTGTGTATGCATAGACAGTATGTTAAATACTATGTTCCTTTATTTAACTTGGTGCTAGTCACCCAGTTGAAGTGAACTCACTCAGTCTAGTTCTCTTGAGTATTATGTTATGTAAATAATGTGTCATATATCTGTTGCTCCAAGAATGTAAACAACTAGGTTCTGCAAGATTATTCTACACAAAGAATATTAATGGAATGACAGTGTTTTTCTGAGTATATTCAATGTATTTTCTATGGAATTTTGTTTTTATAAGCAGATAGAGAGTAGGGGTAATTATACAGAATATCTGTATCTTTTAAAGCATAAAGAACTGCCTTTGAAAATAAGTGTCTTACTGCAACAATAAAATTTATTCATAATTTATTCATAATTAAACATAATTTATAATAATGTTTATTATTTATAAACAAACAAACAAACAAAATTCATAATTTATTCATAATTAAACATGTTATTTAATAGATTGGAGCTAGTTCCTCAATCTCTATATTTTTATGTGTCATAACTAAAATAGTTTTTAGTCTTAGAGGAAAAAAATCAGAGACAGAGAAAGGGCTTACTGAAGGAAAATTGGTCTAGAAAGAAAAATATGACTAACTGTCATACAAAATACAAAACAAAATTGATAAAAGTATACTAGTAAAAAAATGAAATATCTAGTTCAATTAATTTTGTTGTAATGTATAAACATATTGTTATAGATTATTAAAGTAAGGTCTCAATACTCAAAGACATACCAGTTTATGAGTGAAAAGAAGACAATATTATAAAACACAGTAATACAATCTAGCCTTACACAAGGGCCATAAGTGTCTGTTTTGCCCTCAGTTTCCATACTTTGTTTTCAAGTATTTTTGTAGCTTTATATCATTTAACATGGGGCAAATCTTAATACAGTTGACTCCTTAAAAAATGTGGGGATGAGGAATGCCAGCCCCTACACAGTTGAAAATCTAGTTATAAATTTTGATGCCCTGAAAACTTAATTGCTAATAGCCTACTGTTAACTAGGAGCCTTATTGATAACATAAACTGTCAATTAACACATATTTTATATGTTATATGTAATATACACAGTATTATTACAATAAAGTAAGCTAGAGGAAAGAAAATGTGAATAAGAAGTCATAAGGGAAAGAAAATACATTTACAGGATTGTACTATATTTATCAAAAAAGAAGTCCTTCTATAAATGGACCTGCACAGTTCAAACCCATGTTGTTCAAGAGTCAACTATAACTTTCTCCAATTGAATATAAGTAATATTGATTAGTATCTTATTAATATCCATAAAAAACGAAGCATTATTAAAGTCTATATATATGTAAAGAGGATTGGGAACTACTCATAAAAATGTTGCTCATATGCTCAAATCTCAATTATGCAAATACTTAGTTTAAATTTTCATGGTAGTTGACCCTTAGGTCTGATTTTAGGCATTCATTCTCATGTTTATTAAACATTTTTCTCTTGCATTGATTAGACATTTTCTATATTCAAATGTAGGAATTAATATTAATGTGGGTATGTAACTATATCCTTAGAATTTAAAATAAATCAATATTTGGTTATTACAGTATAGCTAATAGAGATGCTGTGGGGTTTTTCTATCCTTTAGTGTTACTTTCCCTTAAAAGAGAATGATACTATTCAATACTTGAAAAGAAGTAGTTAATTGCTTTTCACAAAGTTCGGAACCAAAGTATAGTATACAAGATCCGTTATTATTTCACTTTGCTTGCAGATTATTCTGCCTTCAGATACCTCTTAATTGCTTCCTCGCTCCCTTTTGGTCTTTACGCAAAGCTCAGCTTTTCAGGAAGGGTTTCCAGGTCATTCTAAAATTTCATGCCTATCTCCATTTCCATAGCTTATTTTCCTCTTTTTTGATATATTTTTAACAGATCATGAAATTTACTTACATATGTTGTTTATTGTCTCCCTCCTCCTCTAAAATGTAATTGTGACAAAGGTTAATGGTTGTTGTTTACTTTAGATATTCCTTTTGTATTTCGCGCAACAATCAACGCAGAGTATCTACTCAAAAGTATTTGCCGAATGGATGAACAGTTGAAATAATAAATAAATATATGAGTGAAATTGAATATAATTCAAGCAAACATGAGATAAGCTTCTCACCTAGTTCTTATAAAGTTTAATTTTTTGTCTAATGGACCTATAATGATATGTAACATTACAAACAACACCAGTAACTTATTTTATAAAAATTCAAATTATGTTTTTTCTGAAAGATTGGACTATCCTATTATATTAAAATACAAATAAATTGATTATACAAATACATTTTCATATTTCACTAATTTTTTTAATAAAATAATCACAACTTAGAACAGATCAAGTTATGGGGCGCCTGGGTGGCTCAGTCAGTTAAGTGTCCAACTTCAGCTCAGGTCATGATTTCACAGTTCATGAGTTTGAGCCCCACATTGGGCTGTGTTCTGACAGCTCGGATTCTGTGTCTCCATCTCTGTCTGCCCCTGCCCCACTCACATTCTGTCTCTCTCTCTGGAAAATAAATAAACATTAAAAATTAAAAAGAAAAAGAAAAAAAGAACAGATTAGGTTAGATTTTTCTTTCCCTTACTTTGGCTGCAACTTTAAGTTGACTTGAGATGACTGAACATACCTTAAGAACCTTACCTTAAAAATAAAGGGTAATTTATTGCTGATAAAACATTTTTGATCTCAGAATAGTTACACACACATATGAATGCATGACACACACACACCAGTGAAGTTTTATGTAGATATATATTTGTCAAATGATGGCATTCTACTACCATTATAAAAGAATTAAAGAATCCATCATATTTACATATAGCTCTATCACCATGTATGATTGGTTGTTGATGTAAAGCAAGATCACTTTTTTTTTGGATAGAACAAATCCTGTTTAGTATGCCAAGTGAAGCAGAAGCCTTCAGAGAAGGAGCTAGTAAAGTTCTTTCAAAACAGAAGTCTAGTAAAGTAGAAACTGTATGCAATGTTTAAGAATTAGAAAAATAGAGTACCGAATTCAGTTAATCTTTTATGTTTTTATGATTGTTGTTTTTTTTTTACTTCCATACATTTTATTTGCTTGTTTGTCTGTTTTTATTTGAATATAGTTGTCACACAGTGTTACATTAGTTTCAAGTGTACAACATAGTTATTCAACTACTCTACACCTTATGCTGTGCTCATCACAGATGTAGCTACCATCTGTCACAATGCTATACAATGCTATTAGAATATTATTGACTATATTCCTTCTGCTGTACTTTTTATTTCTGTGACTCATTCATTTAATATCAATCAATGATCTTGATAACAATTACCCAACAATACATTTTTGCCAAGTTATGTAATTTATTTTTATGTAAAATGATGAATAAATATGTTTATATTTATTTTTATATGTATATAAATAAATGTTTTATATATAGATATATGTTTATAAATATCTATGTTTATATAAATAAATATAAACATAAATATAAACAAATAAATATATATAAATATATTATATTAAAAATATATGTTTTATATATTAAAATAAATATAAATATAAACATAATAATATTATATGTTATATAATATTATTATGTAATATATAATATATAGTATATTATATATTATATATTAATATTATATATTATATAATATAAATATATAATATATTATATTATATAATAATTATTATATAATAATAAATATAAATATAAATATTTATGTTTAAAACATAAATAAATATGTTTTATATTTATATAAATATGTTTATATTTATATTTTAGTTTCCTAGGGCTGCTGTCACCAATTGCCATGAACATGGTGGCTTACACAACAGAAATTTATTCTTTTATACCTCAAGAGGCCAGAAGTAGGAAATGAAAGTGTTGGCTTCCTCTCGAGGCTCTTGGGGAGAATGCTTGTGTTTTTCCTAGCTTCTGGTAGATTCAGGCATTCCTTGGCTGCACCATTGCAATCTCAGCCTCCATCCTCACATGACCTTATCTTCTTCTGTATGTCTCATCTCTTTCTGCCCCTCTCTTATAAAGATATTTGTGAAGATATTTAGACTCACCTTGAAAGCCCTCAATACCAAAGGAGGTCATGCAAATATGGACAAGGCCTGACACGACCAGAGTCTGAGCTAGATAAGGAGGGTGTCCACGCAGAAGCAAGGCCTGGTATTCAGTTTCAGAACCTAAATGCTTGAGGTAACTATTCGGTGAGGTAGTCCACCATGGACTCTGAGCTGTAGAGCACATTTTTCCTGAGTGTGCCAGACTAAAAGTATTATCCATCTCCTGATAATGAATCATATTTGTAGCTGCTCATATAGGACTAAATAAGTCAAGCAGGTCATAGCCTGACTACCTTCTGACTAACTTCTAACTTCCTCAGAGAAAGGGGGGCTTGATTATTTGCTGCCTTCTATAAAGGTTGCTGCTTAATCAATAAGGACTGTTCCTGCAGCCCTTTTCTTCTCTCCTGTAAAGTAATCCGCCAAATGTACATTTGCTATCTGTCCTTCTATGTAACCAAGGGGAATTGGGGTTTAGAAAGCTATAGCATATATGTTGACACTCTGGCTACTGAACTGCTATGTCTAAAGTCTTTCACCTTATATCCAGGAGTCTTATGTCTTCTCTCAGCTTTCATGAAACTGTGGAAGGTTAATTTTGTTAGCTGCAAGTGGAGTAAGTCATCAGGCCCTTCCCACTTAATGGAGAGTTTTCACACATGGATTGCCTCATCATGAGGGGTCAGAGTCCAAGCTGAATGGTGTCTGGAATGGCATGACAGAGTGAGGAGGACATCTGTGAGGACACAAATCATAGCATGGAGTGTTGGTGTCACTTGTAAGCCTGGGTGGCAGAGAGACAGATTACTCAAGGGGTCCTAGCAGTGGTTCAGCTGTGTGTCAAAAGGGTAGTTACATGGGGAGAGAGTGACAACAGTAATAGCACACTGATTAGATATAGGGACATTTATCAAATAATTAAACTGAATATAGTCAGTCTGGTCATTGTTGTTAGTACAGTGCTGAGATTATGAAAATGGTGAAAATGAAAGTGGATGGTATTGGATTGGAATGGGAAGTATCATTGTTAAATCACGGTAATCAATGCATATAGATAATTATAGAAATGAGTACAGATGCAAGTATGTGTTAATACATGTACATGGGTCTCTCTGTGTGTCTCCATGCATTCTCTGTTTCTGTGGAGACTTGGATCAGTGATCTCTAAATTAATAACTACAAACACAACCAGTACCATGATTCCTTGGGAAAAAGTCTGATTATCTAGGGTCTGATTATCTAGGGATAGACAGGAGCAATACAAGATGAACCTGTGCCTCTTTGTAGTGTGAAAAATAAAGAATTACTCAACTAATGAGGGGACATATCAAACGCCTGAAGAAACTCCTACTGGCCAGACTTGTATAATTTGAACCTCAAAGAAAAAAAGATTACATAGATTAGAATCCATTAGACAAATAGGATGTCATGAGTCCATACTGATATAAATAAATATGAATATATTGAAGTTAGAAAAGAGGATACTGATATAATATTAAGTGACTCCTATAAAACAGCTAATTAAGATGGGGTAAAACTAACTTTATATTGAGGAAGTCTGGCAGACTTCTTAACCAAGCAATCAAAATGAATATCATTGGGGTGCGTGGATAGCTCAGTAAGTTGAGCATCCAACTCTTGATTTCAGCTCAGGTCATGATCTCATGAGTTGTGAGATCCAGGCCCCGCATTGTGCTCCACACTGGGCTTGGAGCCTACTTAAGATTCTCTCTCTTCCTCTCCCTCTGTGCCTCCCCCACTCACTCTTGCACACATTCTCTCTCAAAAACAAAAAAACAAAAACAGAGTGAATATTATCAGTGATGGTACAAATCAAAATTGTAGATTCTATAGCAGTACATAATCTGAGGAACACAGCACCATTGCTGAAAATTTCCAAAGATGCACAACTTGTACTAGTCATGAACAATCATCCGATAAACCCAGTTTGCGGATCATACTACTAAATAATTGGCCTCTAAAATTCAAATGTAACAAGACTATGAAACTTAAAGAAAGTCAAAACTGTTTCAGACTAAAGTAGGCTAAAGATTGGCATTAAATTGCATATTTAGTATTTTTATGTAATTGTTTATTTGTTCAACGTCTGTATGTCCCATCACAAAGTAAGGTGGGTAAGGGTAGGAGCATTGTCTCATTCACTTCTGTCTCCGCAATGCATTGAAAGGTGTCAGGTACATAGATTCTCAATAAATGTTTGCTGAATGAAAACAAAATAAAATCAAAATTAAATATTCAAATAAAATAAAGAAAAGAAAAGAAGAGACAAAATAGACTAAAGGCGTAAAGCACAATGCAGCAATAATTCTCAACTAGGTCATTTTTCTATTAAGAATATCTTTAGGATGATTGGTGAAAATTGAGGCATATCTATGGGTTAAACGGTGATACTATATCAGGGTGCCTTGGTGGCTCAGTCAGTTAAGCATCCGACTTCCACTCAGGTCATGATCTCATGGTTCATGAGTTCGAGCCCCGTGTTGGAATCTGTGCTGGCAGCTCAGAGCCTGGAGCCTGCTTCGGATTCTGTGTCTCCCTCTCTCTCTGTCCCTCCTCCACTTGTGCTCTCTCTCTCTCTCTCTCTCTCTCTCTCTCTCTCAAATATAAGTAAACATTAAGAAAATTTTTTTAAATAAACGGTAATAATATATCAATAGTAATTTCCTCAGTGCTGCTCTCCACTTCGTGGTTTCTAGGAAAGTATTTGTTAGAAGGAAGTGCAGGGTAGCTTCAATGTACCAGAGATTGTGTTGCTCCTTCAGCTAAAGGTGAAAACATAGATATATTTATTCAAATAATTAGTTAAAATATAGTGTTTTTGAAAATCTACTCATCCCTTAAAGAAACATTTAAAATATTTTAAATATGGAAAAGAAAGAACTTGAAAATTTCAGATTTATATTTATAAATGTTTATTATTAAATATTGCATTATGCAATACTGTATTTTTACAGAAGTAAAATTCTGTCTGAGACATGACTGTGTATTCTCAGCAGGAGTCATTCTGGGCCTCTAAATTTGGCTTTTTAATCCTACTACCTTGTGCTGAGTCACAAAGGATTCTATGATTGTTTCTCCATTATTATTCATTCCTACACATATCTCTTTATTTATCAGTTAAAAGATTCTTTTTTCTACATATTATTTTCAAGCATATCAACCTACTAGTACCTAACTAGACTGTATCTACATTACAGGTTAAAAGCAAATAATCTGCATTGCATGAAATTATTTCAGATGGCTAGCCCTCTTTTCTCCTTTTAATTGAATTTGTTCTGAGTCACAGAAAAGGAAAAAATGAATTTTAATTATTTTTTTCTTATTTTGCTCAATTGATTCATACTTTTTAAAAAAAAATATGTGTGAAAAATCATCCAAAGAACTATATTGCAGTTGAAAAACAGTGTGAATAGAACATTACTTTTACCTGTGAATATTTATTTATAACATTGAAAAGAGTGACATTTGGTTCTGTAGATGATATTTGGAAACGTTCGTTACCTAGCAGTGTTGCATGATAGTAAGTGAATGTAGAATATTGGAGCTTACTGAAAGAAGAGGCATTATGAAAATATAAAGTTGAACCAAATGAACAGTGCTTGTAGAAATCTTCAGTCTACCTAGTTGTATAAGTTTCTTCTTATCTGTGATGTTAAGGCTTTAAGGATGAAATTTCCCTAAGTTTTTTTTCTTTAATTCCCATCACCTATTTCATCCAACCCCTGACCCCCCTCCAGAAGGTAACCATCAGTTTGTTCTGTATAGTTAAGAGTCTGCTTCTTGATTTGTCTTTCTCTCTCTCGCTTTTTCCTTTGTTTCTTAAACCCTACGTATGAGTAAAATTGTATGGTATTTGTCTTTCTCTGAGTAGCTTTATTTTGCTTAGCAGTATACTCTTTAGCTCCATCTGTATTTTTGCAAATGGCATGATTTCATTCTTTTTTATGGCTGAATAATATTCTTGTGTGTGTGTGTGTGTGTGTGTGTGTGTGTGTGTGTGTGTGTTTGTGTGTGTGCTGGGGGGGTACAAACATACATACATATATACCACCTCTTCTGTATCCATTTCTCTATCCATGAACACTTGGATTGCTTCCATAATTTGACTATTGTAAACAATGCTGCAGTAACGAAAGGCATGCATATCCATATGAATTATTCTTTTTGTATTTTGGGGGGTAAATACTTTTTCTTTTTTGATTGCTGTGGCTAGGACTTCCAGTACTATGTTAAATATGGGTTGTGAGAATGGACATCCTTGTTTTGCTCCTCATCTCAGAGGAGAAGCTCTCAGTTTCTCTATTGAGTATAGTGTTAGCTGTAGGTTTTTCACATATGGCCTTTATTACATTGAGTTATGTTCCCTCTAAACCTACTTTTTGAGGCCTAAATCTTTTTTTAATAGATTCTTTTTTTTAATGTTTATTTATTTTTGAGAGAGAGAGACAGAGAGAGAGCGAGCAGGGGAGGGGCAGAGAGAGGGAGACAAAGAATCCGAAACAGGCTCCAGGCTCTGAGCTGTCAGCACAGAGTCCGATGCAGGACTTGAACTTGTGAACTGCAAGATCATGACCTGAGGTGAAAATCAGATGCTTAACTGACTGAGCCACCTTGGCGCCCCTGAGGCCTAAATCTTAATAGGTCAAATAATCCTTATGTTACACAAACTGAGACACAGAATGGAAAAATAATTTTGGGAAAAAAAAAACAATGTTTTGAGAGATGCCTAAATTTTGACAGTATTTTGCAAACAGTGGGGGCAATGTTCATCTTATCAGCATCTCACATGCAGTTCACTCTACATGTTCATTTCATCTTTGCACGGAAAAGATACTCTCTTAGTAATATGGAAAAGGGATGAAAAGGGATTCCTTAAATAAATTCTTTAAAACCTAAGAAGAGTTATATCAAATTTGTTTAGACAGTAAACTCTGAGATTTAGAGGCATTCTTCATAACTTGTAATATACTCTACTTTCTTTGAAAGGGATCTAGAGACCATACATTTATTTTGTTTTAGTCACTAATAACTTTAGCATTAAATTTAGTATTTTAGAACTGGGTTTTTTTTCCTTATAAGGAAATATAATAATGATGTAATGGGTTCAGTGTAGCTGTACTTGTCATGAACATGGCATAAATGTAAACTTACCAAATCACTAAACTAACATAATATTGTGTGTCAATTATACTCAAATTTAAAAAAAGAAGAAAAATACTCTATATCAGAGCCTATCCATTATTTTAAGTATATTATCAGTCTTTCACTAAGTTGAGAGAAAATGTGTTCAGTTTGTGTTTTGCATGACATTCTGTGTGTATGTGTGACTATTAATGTGTTTTGTATTAATGACTCTCCATTATTTTTATTTCCTTCAAGGATATGTCCTATTTTGTAAACATCCTTTTCAAACTGAGGTTCCTTAAAAAGAATATAGCACTGTACTCTGTGTAATGAGTGCAGGACAGTGCTAGTACCATAAACCTCCTTGTTCTATTTCTACCTGTATTAATACAGCGACAACATGAATTAGGTTTTTATAGTAGCCATATTACAGTTGGAAATAGCTATTCACTTGTTTTGTTTATAGTTAAGGCTATTTTTTATATGCTTTTATGAAAACATATTTATTATTCTTTTAATGTTATTTGAGGTCTATTAATCTTTATTTCATATTATCTTGGTTTTTTTGGACATCACCTAGTATGTTTTTAAATACTGGATCCATTATCAAGGACATTTGCAATAAAAATATCATTATATACTCTATTCTATTACAACCATTATGCACTCTATTCTTTTTACAAAATATCTCATTCAAGTTTTATTTCTAAAGAAACAATTTCTTTGGAAGACTTGTAACTAAAATATAAATTAAGTAACATATTCAAAACTTTGGAAAGTAACCTTGACAAATTAATAGGAGATTCTTTTACTTGTTATTAGAAACCAAAGCCATGGCCAGAATGTTTAATTTATATTCTTGCAATCTCAAGATCCCAAGGAAATTTTACTCCAAAATGCAATGTGAAACACTGTGTCAGACTGCATCATGTGAAGATGGCTACTGCTTCCATCCTGTATTTTCCCATTTCACCTAAAAATTTCCCCCATAAAGAAGAGGGATCCCTGTCCTCTCATAGAATCCGTGGTGTCACTTGTAAGCAACAGATCATGATACATATGATACTGTGTAAGTCTAAGACTAGGTCAGAAGAGGTGATGCCACATCTCGAATGTTCACGAGGACATATGTCTTTGGAGATCTGACCCCTTTTAAGTTGACCAGCTATTCTGAGAGCATCATGGGGAGGAAACACACCAAGACTCAGAGTGGGTTCTCTGGCAGTCTGTCTGAGCTGAGATCCCAGCCGCCAGCCAGCATGACCTGCCGGGCATGTAAGTGAAGAAGCCTTCAGATTGCTCATTCCTCAGCTCTTGAGGGGCCAAGTGTCGCCAGCTTACACTTCTGAACATCAAGCAGCAAACACACATTACTCCAACTCTGTCTTGTCTGAATTACTATAGTCCATAGAAATTTGAGTATTGGAAAGTCTTTGTTTTAAACTGATAAGTAATTTGTTATGTGGCAATGGTCAGTGGAACATATCTTAAAACTATCCAAAGTCTAAAGGCAGGTAAGAAATATGACTTAGGGGAAGATAGGATTAAATCTCACAGTATACTAAATTCTAAAGCAAAATAAGTGAATATATTTGCACACACACACACACATATATATAAACACACATACATATATGTATACATTGTGTGCGTGTGTATAACATTTTTTTCCTCTGCTCTCTGGCCTAATGCCATTAAAATTCAAAAGATAGTCTACTACATTATTTAAATATACAGTATATAATTTTCATAGTGAATACTTATATATAATCACTCCAGGTATGCTTAATAAAATAACAATACCATGTTGATTTTATATGCAGTTTCAGCGTATGGAAAACTAAATGAGCAAATATTACTGTCATTGAAGTTATTTTGTCTTAATATCTGGTGTCTGAATATGCTTTCAAAAAGCCTTTGCTATAACTCCATAGGTAGACTGATAAAACACATTTTTATCCTTTTTGTATTTAGTTACAAGAATCTGAAATAGCAGTAAAAAAACATTCTGTTGTGCAGTTTGTTTTTTTGTGTTTATGCAGCATTCCAGAAGGTCTTCAAATTGCACTGGGTAACATTGTTGAAAATTTCACTGAAAGTTGAAATAAACAAACTTCACAAATTTATGTTTCAGATTTGGCATATGCTTGTTAAAATTTATTTTTTTCTATCTTCTTTTTTCTTAATTGTGAATTTTGTGAAATCTTCATGGATTTCATAAAGTAACCTCTGAATTGTTTCTATATATTAGAATTTTCAGAACCTGGCCTAGCCAAAATTTTTTTTTAATTTTTTTAACGTTTATTTATTTTTGAGACAGAGAGAGACAGAGCACGAACAGGGGAGGGGAGCAGAGAGAGGGAGACACAGAATCTGAAGCAGTTCCAGGCTCTGAGCTGTCAGCACAGAGCCCGACACGGGGCTTGAACTCACAGACTGTGAGATCATGACCTGAGCCGAAATCGGACGCTTAACCTACTGAGCCACCCAGGCGCCCCCAAAATTCTTTTTTATGCATGATATTGGCATATTATAAAAAGACATAGGATTTCAATATATATATATTCAGTACTCACATTATCCTGTGCTTCACATTTGTGGGGACCTCCAATTCTTTGACCCTTTTACTCTGCCACTATACCCCTTGTTTAGTCTTCCTTTACTACTAACCATGGATTCATTTTTTTCAACCTTTCCCAGACTACCATTTTTTTACTCCTGCTATCCTTCTAAAGCACAATTCTGATTATAAATGAAACTACTTAAGAAAAAGTTTATTCTGTCTTTACCCAATAAAGTGGAAATGATATATTTTCTTATTAAAACTAGCCAGTGCCACAAACATTTTATTAGTGTTAAAGAATCTAAAATACTCACCATATTCCGTGTGTGTGTGTGTGTGTGTGTGTGTGTGTGTGTGTGTGTGTGTCCATGAGTTGGGGGATGGGGTATTGTGTAAATCAAATGAACTGTTAGTTACAAATTAGCACATAGCACATTATAATGTGTAAAACTTTTCATTTATAATTTTAAAAATATATTGAGACCTTTTATTGACTTGTAATTTACTTGTATAAGTAAGAAGTTTAGAAAGTAAATAGGAACATATTTATGTTACTGGTGACAATTCATATATCTGAGGACTGTAGTGGGAGGAAGGAGTGTGAATGGGCACATAAGAGTTTTCTTCATATTTTTTCTCTATACTATGTATACAATCTCCTATAATCTAAATTTAATATTTATTACATGTTTTCTGTTTAATTAATAAGAAAACTTGAAGGGTCTTTTTCTCCCACATCAGGAATTTTTAGTACCTTTAATTATTTGAGATATTGTGATAACTGCTGTGATTAACGCTTGAGAAAGAGAAAATACCACCTCCAAAATTTGGGAATGCTTCTTGTTTTTAGGAAAACATTAGGTAAATCCATTTCAGACTTATATAACATTTAAAATATAAAAAAAATAGTAATTACATGCTTACATCACTAGTACTGCCACAATAATGATAGAAATTCAATGAAGAAAAGTTTAGTATAAAATCTCTGTAAAGACTGAGCATCACAGTAAATGGTAAAAATTTATAGTAATTGACCTGTTTTTAAGTATATCCCCTATATTGAAATAAATAGAAAAATGCTCCTACAATCTCCACTTAGAATGCCATACACAATAAGAACGGAGGGTTAGAGAGGGTTGCAGTTACTGTTGGTGTCTCCCCAACCCTTTCCAGACAAAGCTTTCTATGCTAACTGCAAATATCAAACAACTAAAACCATTAGCAGATCAAATGATGTCTTCAAAACACCAAGAGAGAATTCCCTGTTGAACTCTAGAGTACTTTAATTCAGTAAGTTCAAAGGTTAATGGATTCATTCTTGTTTAACAAAATAATGTACGGAAACATGTCATTTCTATATACTCCAGTGTCTCAAAATCCACAAATACAATTTTTCAATTGCTATTGAGACTGATAACTCAGAAATCATGAAGCCGTATGTTGTAATTTAGAAATCAATAAAACTTTATGTAGACTTGTATAATAATATCTAAGTTCAATAGTCTTATTTAAATTCCATTGACATTTATGACAAACTTAAAGTTTTCAGTGGAGGGTGACAGGACAATGGTAATACTGTGTATGTTTAAGGTGTTTTAGCTGTTCCATGAAAATGCATGTCCTTAAGAAGATAATTTTACTGTGCCTGAGATATTCTGCAGTTTAATTCTTCTCCTTTTTCAAGTAAGTTAACTACATTAGGTTTATTTATTTATCAATCTATTTATTTATTTATTGAGTATAGTTGACACACAATGTTACATTAGTTTCAGGTATACAGCATAGTGATTCAACCACTCTGCTTTTTTAAAAATTATTTAAAAAATAATTTATATATTTACGTTACTTTAAAAAAGTATGTGTGTTATGGAATTATACTTTTAAAAAGTTATACAGAAGAAATTTAATAATACTTAGGAAAAGATTAAAGCAAAGGTAAATGATTAGTTAACCTGAAAAGTTATATAGGTTCATACAACATTTTTACCATGTGTCTTCTTTGAGTACACAAAAAATTTACTCTAATTTGAAATTTAATAATACACATGTGATTTTTCTTAGCATAAACTGTTGAAAGTAATTCCCACACTGTTTTTCCCACTAACAAACATGGCTCTTTTTCTCTTAATAATTAAAATACTAAAAGCCAATTAACTTAAAGGAAATCAGAATAAAATATAGTCAGGGTAATAAATCTTCCTCAAATATATATTGTAATATTGAGATCTAAAATCAAAATATACATCACCTCGAATATACTCTTCTAGTACAGATAATTGAGCTGACTTTTCATGTAGGCGAATGAATGAATAAAATATCCCTGCCACTGAAATCACTACGATTTGTGACTAATGGCAGCTCCGTTTGATATTCACCATACTTTTTCCAAATAGATGCTAACAATGCTAATTATGATTATTTTTGGAAATTTCTATAATAAAAATTCATTAGTAATATTTTTATACTTTTATGTGAAATTATATTTATAAAAATATCTCATCAAAAATATAAAATGATCCACTCAAAAATGTTTTGTTCTTGGTGTTTATTAAACTAATCCAGACCTTGGGATCCTTCATAGAGGCATCAAATAAACAAAAATCTGGTCAAATAAGAAAGAAAAAGAAACTCTACATTCAGATATATATATTTAGATGGTTTCTTTTTTTTTAATTTTTTTTTCAACGTTTATTTTTGGGACAGAGAGAGACAGAGCATGAATGGGGGTGGGGCAGAGAGAGAGGGAGTCACAGAATCGGAAACAGGCTCCAGGCTCTGAGCCATCAGCCCAGAGCCTGACGCGGGGCTCGAACTCACGGACCGCGAGATCCTGACCTGGCTGAAGTCGGACGCTTAACCGACTGTGCCACCCAGGCGCCCCGAGGTTTCTTTATTTCAATACACTCAAGAACTCTTTCATAGATTCTGCCTCATGTAAGAAGATATTTCAGATATTTTAAATAACAGTGAACTGTATGAAAATATAGAGTAAATCACAGTTTACATTTTCCCATCCATATCCTGAAGATTAGTTTTGCTTACCTTACATGTCATTGGATGTGATGTAGCAGACATTCAGACAATATCATGAAGTAGACTGTGTTAATGAAGGAATAAAGTTAGTTTTGGACAAATGTATATATTTAAAAATTATTTTAAAATTAAATTAAATTAAAAATTATCATAGCTTAGACCTGAGTAAAATATTTGAGAAGACCTTATAAATATCCTTTCAATCGTTTTTACCGAAGGACAAAACTGTGGAGAAAAAGAGTAGTACTAACTGATGTTTGAGGTACACTTAAGTGATTCTATTGCAGTTATCAATGAGGAGTTTGCAAATTAGTTTAGTAGAATTATAAAACTATGCAAAGGTAGGTTTAAAACTATGTAAGGATGTGTGATATATTAGAACACACTCTAAGATTAATCAATTTATGCATAACATTGAAAACACACCCAATTAATTTAAAGAAGAGAGAATGAGGGGCACCCAGGTGGCTCAGTAGGCTGAGCATCGGACTTCGGCTCGGGTCATGGGCTCCTGGTTCTTGGATTCAGGCCCCGCGTGGGGCTCTGTGCTGACGGCTCAGAGCCTGGAGCCTGCTTCGGGTTCTGTGTCCCCCTTTTCTCTGCCCCATCCCCACTCATGCTCTGTCTCTCTCTGTCTTAAAAATAAATTAAAATATAAAAAAAGAAGTAAAGAAGAGAGAATGATAATGTGGAATTGTTATTCAGCTAGATATTGCAATAACCACCTCACTTTAATTCTACTTCCCGAATGACTCATTTCCAACAATTAAATGCATGATGACAGAAGAGAGATTGGTTTCACAACAATATGTCTTCAATAACACAGTACTTTTTTTACAATGAGAAAAAGATCGTCCAGGGAGATGATAACTGTGCTTCAGGCAGTTTGGGCAATACAAAGGAGAGATTAGTGATTGTTAAAAAGTAAAAAAGTTCCCCCAAACAAATTGTCCCCCAGTGAAACATTGAGCTACTTGTTAGATTTGGTTTTGACTAGGAAAAGCTGGCCTTGACATCTGCTATTTTACTGAGCTTATTATTACTCCAGATGGCAACTTCAAACTGTTCTCCAATGTTTCACTTCTGGAGAATAACAATTTTGTGCTTTCTGAACATAAGACCCTTATCTTCATGCCACTGTTTCTCTTTTTGTTTATTAAAAATTTTTATCAAGAAGATTTAAAGATACAAATATAACAGAAGTATTGATAAAGCTTCTGCTAAATTACATAATCTCAGAAAGCAGGTATTTAAGTACTAAGTAAAATTGTTTTGCTATAAATGGAATAAAATCACCTTTTACCTCTTCTTCTTAGATAAATAACTACAATTTCCCACCAAATGAAAGAAAACAAAACATAGGAGAAATCTAAAGCATAAACCATAAGTATAAAGAGTAGTTCAGAAATTCAGCAGAAGTCAGAGCATCAAGAAGATGACTCCCCAAGATAAAAGTGTGAACATGACTAACATCTCAGATTTAATCAGTTGATCACAATTTTCCAAGTAGTTTCATTAGCTAATTACTCCTTCCGAGAAATTATGTGTTACAGCTACTGCATAGGAGCTTTGTTTGGAAAGGAAGGTAATCATGCAATAGGAAGATTAAATGAAAGAAAGACACATAAGGCACGTGTGCCTGAAGTGGCTACTGATTAGTCATGGTAAAGAAAGACTGCAGTATCAGTTGGTTGGAGGTAAGTAAATTTAAGTTGAGTAAAGTTTTTTTTCTTTTTTTTTTTTTTTAATCTGACATTTGAACTAAACTGCACTGTAAGAGTAATTGTTGTTAAGTTTGATCATGGACTTAATAACTCTCTCATGAGGGGCACCTGGATAGCTCAGTCAGTTAAGCATCCGACTTCAGTTCAGGTCATGATCTCACAGTTTGTGAGTTTGAGCCCCGTGTTAGGCACTTTGCTGATAGCTCAGAGCCTGGTTCGGATTCTGTGTCTCTTCTTTCTGCCCCTCCCCAACTCTGTCTCTCAAAAAATAAATAAATGTATAAAAAAATTAAAAAAAATAACTCTCATGAAACTCCATACGGTGCTTGTTTCAAATGAACTACTCTTGTTCACAGATGAGGAATTGTCAGAAAAGGAAACATAAAAAAAAATCAGCAAATAAAAACGAGTGAAAGAAATAAAACTTATATTGAAGAACAGGAATTTTAGAAACAGAAAACTAGAGCAAGAGGGGGTGGGAGGGGAAAGACAAAGCATGACCCAGAAATTTGCAGAAAAACTTTATGTAAATTGAGTCTATTATTGAATAAAAATATGTACCCCGCAAAGTGAAGCTCAACAAGGCTATGAAAATTACTACTGAGCAAATATAAGGTGACTATTCCCAAAGTTCACAGCAGGACTTGAGACACTCAAATTCCTGCCAGCCAAAGTGGAGAGACCTCATTGAATATCTGTGATATTCAGTGAAGACCTTAGAAAATTCACACGTTAATTGTAGGTCTAATCTATCCCTAGAATTAAAGCAACTCTTAAGAGATCATAACATATGTTAGAGTAAAAACATCAAATGATAATGCTAATCCACAACTTAATGGCATTCAAACAATGTCAATAATCTTTTATACAAAAAAGATGACAAAATCTACAGTCACCAGAGAATATTTACCAATTTTGGCATTTGATCAAAAATTACTAGCTGCAACATCTACTTACAGCCTTTCAATGATTGTTATGTTTTGCCATGCAGCACAAAAAAAATAGTTAAATAATGAGAACACTGTGAGTGCCTAGGTGGCTCAGTTGGTTGAGCACCCAACCCCCTTATTTTGGCTCACTCAGATCATGATGTCATGGTTAGTGGGTTCGAGTCTGGCCTTGGGCTCCACGTGGAGCCTGCATGGGATTCTGTCTTTCTCCCTCTCTCTCTGCCCCTCCCCTACTCACACTCTTTCTCTCAAAATAAATAAATAAGCTTAAAAAAAAAGAGAAAACTGGACAAAATTCATAAAAACAATTAACACCTCTGTTTCTGACATTGAAAATCATGTAGCACAGGAGTTATTTCTTAAAAAAGGAAAACAATCAATGTGAGCTCTATGAGTGACCTAGATGCTTGCATGGAGCCAATTTCCAGCACAGGAGTTGGGAACCCAGTAACACCCAGTGGTATTTTTGAGTTGAAGAAAAAGAAGAAAATGGGAAGCCACAGCAACTGAAATCTCTGAAGTAGAGTTTCAGAGGAAAGGGGAAACCCAGTGAGCTTCAGAAATATGCAAATATAATCCACTGAAATTGACTGCATATTAACCTGTGCATAAATAGATTGATACTTCATGAGTCCAGGCAACAAAAAAATTATTGGGAGTGATAAGTTTAATTATTCCTAAAATTCATGAAGATCTGGAGGCCATTCAATTTTCTACCATTAAGAGTGGGAAATTTTGTTTAATAGCTTGTGGCAGTCAGTAGAGATCCCAGGAAGGTCATACCCTAATACATCAAATCTAAATATATAGTAAATCTACTGTGCGCTAATAAAGCTTATGAATGAGCATTGATCATGTTTTCCCTAAATTTTATTTTTAAAACCCATCTTAAGGATCCATAACACTCAGGGATTACCAATCTGGACATATTCAAAGAAAATAATACCTAGGTACAATCATGGCCAAACTGCTGAAAAACAAATATGGAAGAGAATAACTTGAAATCTACAGATTAAAAGAAATTCAGTTGTAAATGGTGGCTTACACTTAATAAATAACATAGAAACCAAACAAAAATGGAGTAACATCTTTAAAGTGCTTGGGGCAGAGGTGTCAGGGGCAGTCAGTCAAGACTTCTATATTCAATGAACATCTCAATCAGAAGCAGAAACAAAATAAAGACATTTTTGATCAATTAAATGTTTACAAATTTGTTGTTAACAGACCCAATATATGGGGGAGGGGGTGTCCACCTGAAGAGAAATTATGCCAAAATGAAATTAGGATTTGCAAGAAGAAATGTTGAGATAAGAAATGGTATATATGTCTATTACATGGTTATTATTCAGACATAAAAAAGAAGGAAATTCTATCATATGCAGCAACACTGAATTACCTAGAGAACATTATGCTAAGTGAAATTAGCCAGAGAGAAGACAAATACTGTATGATCTCCTCTATATGTGGAATAAAAATAAGAAAAGAAATGTCAAACTCATAGAAGGATGTTGGTTGCCAGGAACTGGGAGTTGAGGTAAATGGGTGGATGTTGGTCAAAGGTTACAAATTTTCATTGATGAGATGAGTAAGTTCTGAGGATTTAATGTACAGTATAGTAACTATAGCTAATTATACTTTATTGTGTACTTGAAATTTGCTAAAGGAATAGACATTAGTGGTTCTCACCACACATGCACGAGAGGTAACTATGAGAAGTGATAGATGTCTTAATTAACTTAATTGTGGTAATCATTTCACAAAGTATATATGTATCAAATCATCATGCTGTATATTCAATTTTATTTATTTATCAATTGTGCCTCAGTACAGCCAGGAAAAAAAAAACAAAGGAAAAAAACGTTGTAAAACACAGAATACTACCTTTTCCTCTCTTAATTTCTTTAAAGCACCAGTGAATATTTAAAGCAAACTTACATCATTATTTTATGGGATTTATATTTTCTGCGGAAGGAAAGTATATGGCAGCAGTAGTGTAAGTTTTGGGGATGATAAATGGAATTTGCCTTTGATTAGCTAGGTTCAATATGATTTGACTTATTCTGCTATTTGTTACCTGCTGAATTTTATCAGTATTTATATGTCCTTAAGAAGAGGACATATTATCTAATTTTTGTATGCTAAACAAATCATCTATTGAGAAGATAAGTTGAAACCTCCTTCTTTAAAGAGGTATTTTTATATCTCTTATATTTTCACCATGATTTCCTTATGTGTTTTGAGAATAATATTTTATGTGCATATAAATTTTACCATTATGTAATAACTCTCTTTTCCCTAATAATAAGTATTGCTTCAAAACTTCTTTTATTTTATGTATTGTGTTTTTATTGGAAAACAGTAATTTGTTCTTGGCTTAGAAAATAAACTTTATCACAGTAGCCACTGTGCTTTTTCTTGAAGAGTATTAAACACTTTTATAAAGACAATGCAATGTATATTCCAGCATAATTCAGTCCTCAGTTTTTTTTTCACTATTTTAGTTAGCACCATTTTCACTTTGAACTATCTTATTCCTATATGCACTTGTCCCAATGCACATAGATTTAGATAATATTTTCCATGAATATTATGTTTATAAAGCCCTGGCTTATCACTGTTTTTTAATTACGTAAATTAAGCCAGCTTTTCTTATATTAGAGATATAATGCTACTCTGAAAAAATGTAAACAAAAACACACAGATAATATGTAATTATGTTTTATGACTTAATAGTATCTTATTAATGAATGCTAGGTGAAATATTTGATCTATGAAGTCCTTTTATGTCATAGGCTCCTTTTAAGAAAAATGATTATTCAGGGGCCCCTAGATGGCTCAGTCAGTTAAGTGTCTGACTTCAGCTCAGGTCATGGTCTCATGGTTCCTGAGTTCAAGCCCTACATTGGGCTCTGTGCTGACAGCTCAGAGCCTGGGGCCTGCTTTAGATTCTGTGTCTCCCTCACTCTCTGCCCCTCCCCTGCTTACACTCTGTGTGTGTGTGTGTGTGTGTGTGTGTGTCTCAAAAATAAACATTAAAAATTAAATAAAAAAATAAAAATAATTATTCAGAATAGATGATATTTCTATAAGACCAAAATTAAAATTCACAAACTAATAATTCTCAGCAACATTTTATTGCTTTTTCCAGGGTAGTCTGAGACTAGCTGAGTTAGTCACCTCTTTCAGTGTGTGTACCTATATTCAGAACATGGTATTTAAGAATAGTGAAACTTCTTCAAAAGTGTAATTATTCATATGTTTCTAAACTATGCAGTGCATGTGAATATTGTTTTATCATGTTTTCCTTTGAAAATGCCAAGTCACCTGAAGTTTGTTGTGAGACTGCTGAGAATAAACTGATATACATACCATCTTTTGAAAAGCCCTGCTTTGAGTGTTTACAAAATGCGTTAGCAAGAGCCTGAAAGACTCCTAAAATTGAGCACAGTCTTGAAGGTTATAAGGGAATATACAGTATGCCAAGTGGAAGTTATTAAAGTTCCTCTCAGGGCTCCTGGGTGGCTTAGTCAGTTAAGCGTCAACTCTTGATTTTGGCTCAGGTCATGATATCACAGTTCATGGATTCCAGCCCCACATCAGGCTCTGCACCCTGACAGCAGAGCCTGCTTGGGATTCTCTCTCTTTCTCTCTCTGCCTTTCCATCCACTTGTGCTTTCTCAAAATAAATAAACTTAAAAAGAATTGAAGTCCCTCTTATTCCCTTTTTCCTGATTGAAAGCAATGCTTAAATTCAGTTTATTTTCTTCAGAAAACCTAATAAGACATGTATCTTTCTTTCAAATTTCTGATTTAAATATTTTGTTTTCAAAGTAGGTGATTATATCCATCACTTCTGCAAATGATTTCTGATTTTATCTTATTCCATTGAAAATATTTGTTAGATACACAGAACTCTCCTCAAGAGTCATGATCTTTAATAAAATAGTCAACATAAAATAATATTTTAGATTATTAAAAACTGGAATTAGTAAATATTAGGAGATATTATTTAATTGCTATTTAATCTGTTATTCCATGAGGTTTTATGATAACATGAGAAAATTCTGTTAAAGCAATAATACCTTGAGACTTACGTCTGTATCCCATTATATTATAGAAATTGTGAGAAATCATAAAACCAATAGTAACAGAACTATATATGCTAGATATTAACTTGTATGCATTACTTTTCTATGTTTTATCAAAACAATAATCTGTAACATATATTGTTAAGGGAGAATATAGTATAGACTAACATCAGTTTTCATCTGCCCTGAATGAATTCTAGGAAAACTTCCCATCAGCAGACTCATCATTTACATATGCAAATATAAGAATAAAGATTCAACTTTAAGATTATTAACCATAAGATTATTAACCTTTCCAATGTAAAATATTTGGTTTTGCATGTGAGGAGTCTACCGTGGCTTCCAGAAAACTAATACTTTCTCATACTTGAAAACATATAGCAAACAAATTGATTTAGGTACAATACACAATCTGCATAAAATGTAGACCTACTCATTATATTCTTCCTTTCTAAAAATATTTATCTCAACCTTGAGATATCTTTTTTGTCATAATCGTTATTTTTGTTCTACACAACTGAACAGATTTGCAAAGTAATTATATGCAAGATCTTAGATAAACACTAGTGATTCAAAGGTGAAAAATGCTAATGAGATTTCAATCTTGTAGGGTATTCAGCATGCATACAACTAAATACAGACGGGCGCCTGGGTGGCTCAGTCGGTTAAGCGTCCGACTTAGCTCAGGTCACGATCTCGAGGTCCGTGAGTTCGAGCCCCACGTCGGGCTCTGGGCCGATGGCTCAGAGCCTGAAGCCTGCTTCCGATTCTCTGTCTCCCTCTCTCTCTGCCCCTCCCCGTTCATGCTCTGTCTCTCTCTGTCTCAAAAATGAATAAATGTTAAAAAAAATTAAACAAACAAACAACTAAATATAGACAAAGACAGAGTAAAATAAGTTGTCCAAAATAGGATTTGGATAAAAAGCATCGAGTGATTATTTTTTTTCTTATGTGATCTTAAAAGATATTAAATTCATATTAATGGGAAACACGGCATTAAACATGTTTCACAAGAATATTTTATTTTGGCCTTTCTTGAATATATATATTTATAAGAGTATGTACATGTTCAATGAACATTGTTGTACTAGCAAAGTAGGACAAACCACCTAAAACATTAATGGACTAGATGGTCTACATGATGTATATCATGTCTCTGACCATACCCTAAACTCTGCAAATCTATCATCGAATCACACCCCTGATCACGTCTTTGAATGCCTCTGTTAAAATATAAACATTCCAAAGGAGAAAAAAGAATATTTCACAATTTAAAAAGTGATTTTATTGATGATGAGAGATCAGAGGTATATAGTATGAGCCGCTTGATTTACATATTAAGGATAAATGGTAGTCTAGATATGTTAATATTATCCTTGGAAAACAATGTATTGGAGAGGAAATTGTGAGGTCCTGGAAATGTTTTTGGTACTTGGATTCTATAAGCAGAGATGAGTAGAGGGTTGCCATACTTCTACATTAAACATTTCCTAATTAATTAACTGTGTTACCTCAGACTGATCATGTGTTTAAACATTCATATAATGGAAATCTTGCAGAGTAAAACAGTAGGATCTTGATTTTAAGATTATTTTTTAAAATCTATTCATTCTAGTGTGTTTTCTGTGATACCCACCTAAAAATAACCTTTTCTGAATGCTATGAGGCAATACCATTAGAGTGACAATGCTGAGGAAAAGACATGATATTGTTAGAAACTTTTGCAAAAACTTCCCTACTTTAGGAAAGTAGGTCTGAGATGAAAGATTAATGATAAGAAGATTATGGAAAATATTTAGAATATAAAGATACATACTTAAAACTCAAGAAAGGGTAATATTAAGTTACATATGTGTCAAAATTATCTGAGGTGAGATAATATATACTAATAAGTTTATATTAAATTATTATCATGTTTTAAATACTTGATTCACTTATAGCCCTCAATTTCAAGGTCAAATATTTGTTTTCTAATCTCTCAGAAATTCATTTTCCTCCAGTGAAAATATAGGAAAATGTAAAAGTGGCATTACTCTCTGATCCCTATCATAAAAATATGAAGTCCTACAAAAATATTAAAATAAAATTTCTCCCATGTGATTAAAATAGTATGTCTTCTTTATTTCCTTAATTAATTAGTTGTATATCTTAATGATATATCTCAACCCCCAAATCTCACCACGTACTTTTTTTTTTTTAATTTTTTTTTCAACGTTTATTTATTTTTGGGACAGAGAGAGACAGAGCATGAACGGGGGAGGGGCAGAGAGAGAGGGAGACACAGAATCGGAAACAGGCTCCAGGCTCCGAGCCATCAGCCCAGAGCCTGACGCGGGGCCTGAACCCACGGACTGCGAGATCCTGACCTGGCTGAAGTCGGACACTTAACCGACTGCGCCACCCAGGCGCCCCTCACCACTTACTTTAACTATGCATTACTTCTTTCCTAATATTGAATAATTTTTTTAATTCAACACAGAATTAAAGTAGATATGGCAAATTTCCTACTACCTGAAGAGAAAATTAAATTTCTGTAATAATTAAGATTTTTATAAATTATGATCTTTATGGTACAAGAAAGAGGAATAAGTGTTTTTGAGAAACAGTAAAATTAAACTGATTCTTTTTACATGTTGTGGGTAATAGACCTTCTAAGCAAAATAAATTATCCAATAAGTGAAAATCAAGATTAAAACTATACCATCAATTCACAGAAATCATACGGAAGAAAAGAAAACTTTACTACCTTTATCCATTGTACTGGAAGAAGTGACTGAGGAAGAAGATTGTTTTAGAAATAATCTGAATGGGATTCAGTGTGAGTTAAAACTGTAAGAGTTACTAAATTTGAATCAAGTTCACATGATAGAAACATTTTGACATAGGTAGTTTAAGACTTTATTTTCCAGTTATACTTATTTTTAAATATATAACAATGTGTGACTTAGGTTGATTAAACTGGCTACTCTTTCGGCAAGTATAATTATCCCATATGAATATGAGTCTATGCATGTGTATGAACGGTAGTGCTGGAAATAATTTTCACAACAGAAGAAGTAATCAATTCTCATCTTGAGAAGTAAAAAGGAGGAAGAAAAAGTTTTTTTTACTCCTTTGATACTATTCATTCTGTACATTACTTTTCAGACATTGTCACTTATTATTATCAGCTATGTTATATGTTTTTAAGCATTTAATGTATGACTTCTTTCCCCATTTTCATCTTGTTTATTTTATTTCACTCTCACACATGAAATCCTAGACATCTTATTAGTATTATTTTTCTGTGAATCAAACAAATTGGGTGACACTCACTGAACTGGATCTCTTTTGCATTTTCCATTATTTACTTTTTCCATGTTTCTCTGTTATAAGAGACCTATCTGTTTGAGCTATATCAGTAGGACTTCTGGAGGTCAGAGGGAGGGGAAGAATGGATATCATTCTAACAGTTCCTTTTCTGTTGCATTACCTTGTAATAATTGCTGACACCTCCTCTTGAGATAGTCCTTTCCATTCACCTCTCCTTCCAGGTTCTGCTGACTCTTACTGCATCTAGCCCCTTTCATCGAAGGGTACTGACAGAACCTGCTATCATCACCTCTGTTACACCGTGACATATCTTTTAGGAGGAAGTCGCAATTTCAAAATGGTCCCTTTATTAAATAAACACTCTGTGAGTTATCTTAATTTTATTTCATACTGGGAACTAGATACACTCATTATATTAAATTGATCCAATAAACTAAGACCTGCATGGGAATTTATAAAAGAGATAACTTTATTCATATTCTAGAGATTGTACAAGAAAACAACAACAACAACTCTTTGACATAACATGTTAACGTCTTGCCTGAGTTATGTGTACATCATTGGTTGGAAAGTGGACTTCTCTCATCATAGTCTCTAAGGGTCACTGGAAGTTCCATAGAAATAAAATACCAGTATTGCATAGACCAGGAGAAAGAAAGTTGAAGAACCGGGAGTTGGTCGTAAAGGTTTTGCCTAGACAGTCTCTTCAGTCACATTTATTTGGCTAAGTCTGAATGATAGCATAATATTCCCAAAGGGAGGAGTGTCACATATGGTTGAACACTAACAGACTAATGCAGTCTTCCATTCTGGTCACCAACTATTGGATTTTTTTTTTCTTTATTTCATGTGTGGAACATTCCCACCCAATCCCCACCTAGTCACTACTTCCAGTACTATATTTGAGATCTCTTGTGCTGTGTGATTTTTTTCTCTGTATCAGGTCAGTTTGTGGCTTCTTTTGCTCTGAAGAATTATGAACTCAAAAAAAAAAGTTATCTTTCCTTCAAACTTGCATTATAAAAGGATGGAATTGAGGAGGACAATAATAGTAAAGGGTGTTTCAAGGAAGAAACATTGTAGTTGCAAAGCATAGGACAAAAATGAACTACAAGGGTATAAAAGAGTCAAAATTAAACATAGGCACATAGGAAATGTATATGTATATTAGTTATCTTATTAGTTTAAAAGGAATTTCATTAATTAACCAATTATCTTTGCAGTTAAGAGGTTTATATAGTATATAGTCAATAAAACTAGATATATGGCTTTACTGGGAATTAAGTAATTGGATAGATTTTTATGCCTCATTATTAATGACCTGAAACATTAAAAAAAATAATTTTAGGCCACTGGATACTTACTAATTTGAATAATTCTATTTTATGATAGTCCCAGGATTATATTAAACCTAATCTTTCCCTGTTGAATAATTCCAATTTATGGAAAATTATTAAGGATTTAAATAATTAGAATGCCAATAAAAAATGTTAGTTAATGACAGTCTTAGCAAGGGTAACAAAATAATTTGGGGAAGTAAATAATTTCAGTATCAAATCCAGGTATATTCACTTATTTTCAAACCTACTTTTTCTATTTCATTAACTAGTCAAAAGACATCCATAAAGTGAGGATAGTTTATTTTAATTATTTCATGGAATAAATGTGCACTACAATATTGTGACATTTTATAAGCATTTGGTGTCATAAAGGCTAAAGAACCATGATTACATTCAATACATCTATAAAGAAAATAGATTAAAGTAGCCATAATGAGAAGAATGATTATTTCTATCAAATCCTAAAAACAAACATTGCCATAATTCAGTCTGTATGTTTGTTGCAAAATGCTAATATGGCTTGGTAACATTTTACATTTGCATGTTTCTTCTCATTTAACAAATTTAAGCATTTTATTTTTTTATTAAATTTTTGTATGTTTATTTTTGAAAGAGAGAGAATGAACAGGGGAGGGGTAGATAGAGAGGGCAGCACACAATCTGAACCAGGCTCCACGCTCTGAGCTGTCATCCCAGAGCCCAATGCAGAGCTCAAACTCATGAACCACAAAATCATGACGTGAGCTGAAGTCAGATGCTTAACCCACCCAGGAGCCCCCAAATTTAAATATTTTAAAAACATTGTACTACAATTTCCAAATATATGCCAGAAATGTATAGCTAATAGTTCTCAAAGTTTTTAGTCATAAAATCCCTTTATAGTCTTAAGTTATTAATAATTTGAGTAATTTTAGATTTATAGTTATTAAAATTTATCATACTAGAAATTAAGAGTGAGAAAATGATAAAATATTTTCTTCATTTGAAATAATGATAATAAACTTATTACTGCTAACATAGGTATTTTTATGAAAAAATAACTTTTCTGAAAAACTTATGAAAAGAGTAGTATTCTGTATTCTTGCAAGTCTTTGTAATATCTTGCTAAGTATTAAATAGGTTGGCTTTCATATCTGCTTCTACATGAAATCTGTGCAATGTGCTGTTTTGGTTTACGTATATCAAGAAAACCATCCCTTTCATAGATGGGACTATGTCACATGTAGCTAGGACTATGAGAAATATTTAATAGTTTTTCTAAGTGTGGATATTCTTTTTTGTACCATACTAGATGATAATATGTTAATGTTTCACAGAGACTAGTTGCAATGTGGAACATGAAATCATATCCTTTTGTATGGAGACTTACTGCCTTATCTTCCAACTTGTATGTGTCTTCAACACATGAGTGATTAGATAACATTAGACTTGCAACATTTGGTAAAAAATTTAAATTTAAAATCTAAAATTATATTATTTGTGAAATGTCCAGAGTTCCATTATTTGTGAAAATGTACTTCATATGCAAAATCAAGCAAATTAAAAAAGGCAGTATTTAATAGTTTGAATAAGTAAACAGATACATATATACATGGTCTTGAAATATTTTGATGAATAAGGAAAAATTATTCCAACCCAACATTATCTTCATAATTTTGTCACTTCTCTAATTTCATATGCAGACATGGCAATAATAAACTGTATAATCCACACTCATTACATACATACGTGACTAAATAGAACAAAGAATCTCTTATTTTTAGGATTTTTTTTCCTTTTTCTTACCGTCATATTTTCTGCTATTGCCCATTATGTAATGTATTAAGATCTATTTTGCTACTTAACTGTTGAGTATGTGACCCATAATTTCATACCAATTTAAAGCTGCAAAGTGTTCCCATGTAGTGGCAGAGGGACCAGGGAGTCTAAAATGGCAAATGAATGATCATGGTTTTTTTAAAACCATTGTGTACAGGTTCTCCAGGGAATATTTTGTCAGAGATATTTGGAAAGCACTGCTGAGTCAGTGTAACATTGTTCTAATCAGAGGATTTCTGACCAATAGTGCCAAGGAGCAAAAGATAGGAACCCAGCTGAACCTTGTAAAAACTCAATATTTGATGGGGCGCCTGGGTGGCTCAGTTGGTTAAGTGTCCAACTTCAGCTCAGGTCACGATCTCGCAGTCCGTGAGTTCGAGCCCCGCGTCGGGCTCTGGGCTGATGGCTCAGAGCATGGAGCCTTCTTCCGATTCTGTGTCTCCGTCTCTCTCTGCCCCTCCCCCGTTCATGCTGTGTCTCTGTCTCAAAAATAAATAAACATTAAAAAAAAAAAACTCAATATTTGATAAAATAGAAAGAACTTGAGAAATAAACTGGTCAGGGCTTTGAGAACATTCTTTCTTGATTTTGTTTTATTTTGCCATTTCAACAGCAGCTAATGCCAGAAATTATTGTGCTTAGTCCTTGGTGGTTTTATCTTCTCTTCGTAGATTTTGCTACATTAATTTAGGCTGCAGTTATCTCAACATGGTTTGTAACTATAACATACAACTTTATTTAAAGTTTATTTTCCCTATTTTTTCTATTAGTGTAGTCTGGTAGCAAGGGAGATAAACTTTTATGAACAAGGGTGGGATACAGCCATGGTTGTGATCTTTCTTTCAAAGTCGAATCATTATCAATGGAATATAGCCCTAAACCTTGAAACTGAATGGATAAACAGAACTGTTTTGGTTTAAAATGATGTTATCTGATATCAGTTTGCCAGTTTCCAGCATTTCATATACCATGAGACTTTCTTTCTGTCTTGAAATGAAATCAGTAAGGCCCGCCTGCTGGTCGCTTCACAGCTTAGGAACTCAAGCATATGCCACACTTGTTCTTTCAACAGTCTCCACTTACCTAAAACCAAAGCATTCACAAATTTGTGGAATAATAGAAGTCACAATTCTCAATATGACCATTAGTCATACTCATGGATATAACATTACATGTGAAAATATAATGCATCCTTATAATTAGTATGTCTTGCCTTAAGTAATATCTAAGGGTTGAACTCAAACTGTAGCAATTGATAGCACTATATAATTATACTTTGTTCATAGATTATCAGCACAATAATTGATAATATCAGAAGCTGTTCTCCCTCTGCTATCCTACAGAACTCTAATTACGCTCCATACCAATTAAAAAGGAGAACATATTCTCTGACCTTCTCAATTTTTCTCCCCAAATAAGCTTGGATTTATTTGAACCACAGCCAAGCATTAAACTTAAGCTCTGCATTGTCCAGAGGCAGCAGGTTCTTTTCCTAGGGGTAATTTGTGTAAATATTTCCTTATCAATTCGTTTAGCAAACATTCAGTGCCAGATTTGTGCTGAGTGTAAAGGGCACAAAACATAAGCAGTCCCAGTTTCTGTTCTCAAATCACTTAAAATATGGAAAAGGAGTCAGAATGACATGGTTTGAAAATTATTGTAAAACATTCTATAGGTTAGTATAGGGACATAAAAGAGAAATTAGTCCCATCAATAGTTCAGAAAAGCCTCCATAGAAGAAAGGTTAGCTATAATTTGTCTCTTGAAGAGCAGGTATTGAGGGAAGGACATTTCAGACAAAAGAAGCATTGTGCCCACAAAGAAGAAAACCTGTATTAGCTAGACATTTGAGAACTGAGTAGGTTTCACATGCTGAAAATTAGAAGAAAAGGAATGTGTTGTATAATGTAAGATCACAAGAATAAAAAATTGAAAGATATACGTTATTGTTGTAACAGCTTTAGTTAGACAATATCCTATGTTGTTTGTGGGTAAGTTGCTATTATTATTTGTAGGGCCATTTATCAATAAATATTAAAATTAGCGATCCAGGGGCGCCTGGGTGTCTCAGTCGGTTAAGCGTTCGACTTCAGCTCAGGTCATGATCTCACGATCCGAGAGTTCGAGCCCCGTGTCGGGCTCTGTGCTGACAGCTCAGAACCTGGAGCCTGCTTCAGAATTTGTGTCTCCCTCTCTCTCTGACCCTCCCCCGTTCATGCTCTGTCTCTCTCTGTCTCAAAAATAAATAAATATTAATTTTTTTTTAAATTAGCGATCCACACATCTTTTGGTACAGAAATTCTGCTTTAAGTAATATATACAAGAGAAAGATATAAAATTGTTATTGTAGCGTTATTTGTATATTAAAATGAAAAATATAAATGAATATTATGGAAATATGTTATGAAATATAAATGCAATCCAACACAAAGGAGTAATTTTAAAAGCTAAGATATATTATCATATATTACATATGTATGTCGTAAAACGTTTTCAATTGTAGAGTGATAAATATATGCATGAATATTTTTATAAATTGGGTCTCACCATAGTGTACTCCTATCCAATTAAATAATGAAGGTTCTAGGAACCTTACCTCTGTTTGAGAAAAGCAGTGACACAAACACAAAGTGCAGTCCACAATGGATCTGTCCACCTAGAGTAGTAAGGATTGGCCTATTCAGAGTGCAAATTCTCCTAGATCATGTGCTAATAACATTTAGGTTGCTGTCACAGGAAAGATATCACCAGATAAAGAGGTTACTGCTCCGCACTTGTGCACTTTTAACTTGAAGGTGAGGCATTACCTTGGCTTTGTTCCCACATGGATTTCATTCAGTGCATAGCCCAGAATTTGCCAGCAAGTCCCACAAACTTAACTATCGAAACAGAACTTTTCCTTATAATGTAAGAGTGCTTCAAAGAGAGCACAATAGAATATTTGTTATGTAGCATATTAAATATCATGAATTTATTATTGCGAGATTATTATTAATGCCTTCCCTCTTGCCTGATTCTAGAGTCCTCTTCTTCCCACTAACCAACTGAAAAACAAACAAAAACAAAACAAAAAACTTTACCTCTTACAATCTAAAAGATTGTTTTTAATTTTTTATTCGTTGAAGGATTTGAGAGATAGTTTTGAATTAAAGCATAAAACAGGACAGCATTGACCACTCTCTTAAAAAAAAACTCCTGTTATAATTGATCTCTGTGTATATGAATGCCTTGAATATGGGGGAGGGTGGAGGGCATACTAAGCATGTGTGTAAAATAAATAACTAACACTAATATTTCAAGATACTTTCTCACTGCATCTGCAAAGGCAGTGTTCTGAGGGACAATATAACATTCATAGTGCTGAGCTGGGAAGAATAGGAATGGCAGTGTGAGAAGAAAGGAATTGCAGTGTGAGAAGAAAGAAGCTTTCAGAAATATTTTCCAGCATTATCATTGTTTACATAATTGACAAAATTTCAGATATATTTAAATTCAAAGGAAAGAAAAAAAGGAAAGAGAAGGAAAAAAGAAGAGATTAAGGAACAGAGAAAAAGAAAGAATGAATATATAAAAGATAGAACTATGACTAAATAAAGTTATATGGGCTAAATAGCAAAGAGTATGACACTCAATACTCAAATATTTGGATTTTATTCCACAGGCAGTGGAAAACTTTTTAGTTCCTCAGAAGGTTGTTAATATGGTCGGATGTATATGCTTTAAGAGAAATATAATAATTATTATATACATTAATTATGTATAATGTATATTTATATCTTGTATAATAAAATTATATGATATACCTTTTATATATTATATTATTATATATTTATAATATAATATGTAGCCTCAAGTTTATGTTATATATTAATATAATGAATAACTTAAGAATATAATAAATATTATATTACACATTATTCATGTTAACTATTACTATTAACTCATATTTCTCATTCAGCTGCTCTATGAACAAAGAATTATTCATGTCTTTAGGAATCTCTTCTTATATATATCTAATTATTAGTATATTAAAATTAGACAATAAGAATAGTCTCAAACCCTGTTACCTACCACTACCTAAATGCCCACTTTGTCCAGGTATTAAACTGTCTAAACAGTAACAATGGAATATTAATCATATTAAATAGAATTTACTAGCATTAAATCTCTCAGGTGTTTTGCCAAGAAAGTTCTGTACCTAAGATGTAGATATTATTAGTAGCTCTATTTAGTGGATGAGAAAAATAAAATTCAAAAAACTTGCCAAAGGTCACTACCTCAAATTGAGGTAAATCATTATCAAACCTAAGTCTGTCTGTCTTCAGAATACATGATCTTCCCACTATGCTTCTATTTCTCTCTTTTTGTTTGATAATAAACCCAAGTGTATTTTTTCTCACACAAATCTATACAATGGGGAAAAGATAATCAGAAGGGATTAATCACAATGAACGAAATGTGCATAGAAGACACATGAGACCACTAGAATGTGTGTATTTTCCTTATATTCAATTTGGTCCAGCAACTGAATAAGCCAATACCTTCTACTTTATTTTCAGTTTGGATATGGAGCAGTGAAATGTTATTTTCTGATGCCAATATTTTTCTTTTCTTTTGAGGACAGAATTTAATTTCCTGCTATAGAGATGACAGGTCTTACAAATTGCTGCAATTTACATTGCTCCTATGTGTGGAAGGACATGCAAGCCAGAGAGAAATAGTTTGGAAAATCAGGGATGGAACTGGAGAGTGTGATGCTAAGTGAAATAAGCCATACAGAGAAAGACAGATACCATATGTTTTCACTCTTATGTGGATCCTGAGAAACTTAACAGGAACCCATGGGGGAGGGGAAGGGAAAACAAAAAAAAAGAGAGAGGTTAGAGTGGGAGAGAGCCAAAGCATAAGGGACTCTTAAAAACTGAGAACATGGGGCGCCTGGGTGGCGCAGTCGGTTAAGCGTCCGACTTCAGCCAGGTCACGATCTCGCGGTCCGTGAGTTCGAGCCCCGCGTCAGGCTCTGGGCTGATGGCTCCGAGCCTGGAGCCTGTTTCTGATTCTGTGTCTCCCTCTCTCTGCCCCTCCCCTGTTCATGCTCTGTCTCTCTCTGTCCCAAAATAAATAAAAAAACGTTGAAAAAAAAAATTAAAAAAAAAAAACAAAAAACTGAGAACAAACTGAGGGCTGATGGGGGGTGGGAGGGAGCAGAGGGTGGGTGATGGGTATTGAAGAGGGCATCTTTTGGGATGAGCACTGGGTGTTGTATGGAAACCAATTTGACAATAAATTTCATATATTAAATAATAATAATAATAATAATTAAAAATTTTTAAAAAATCAGAGATGAGTACTGTGCAACAACTGTGGCTCCATGTGCTCTTCCAAGTATTGAGTCACAGTAGGAGAAGTTTGTTTATTTTTCAGTGCAGAAAGTCACTTTGGAGCTGAAATTTGTATCCATTAGAAATCATACAACTCTTGTTTTAATATACATATCAGTACCTAGAAGGTTTGATGTATTCACTAGAATAAATAACCCAACAGTCAATTTTAAGTTCGGTTATTAAATTAACATTAAAACCCTAAAATGAACATAAAGTCTGTATGTTATTTATAAAGAAAAAATGTCTAACAAATTCCAGTTTCCTCTAGATATATAATAAAGAATACCTAACACGTTTAGTGTTCACCACATGTCAGTTACCATGATCAATATTTTGTCATACATCCATTGTTTCATATTTCTGTAATATAAATACAATTTGGGGAACAATTTTGTAAATTAAGAAACTGAAGCCCAAGAGGTAGTAACTTGCCAAAAGTCATACAATGAATGAGTTTTGGGACCAGCATTTGAACTCATTTATTTGACTGCAGAGTCTGACTATTGGGTTTCCAAATGTGAAGAGGCTAGGTAAGAGCAGTGAAGCAAGAGGGTAGGGATGTAGAGACTATGTAAATTAGCCCGTTATTAGAGCAGGAAGCCATTCCATCCCTTGTTCATTTGTCCCTTCAATAATTATTTACTTTTTTCCTAACATGAGCCACCTCTTACACGATGATGATTGAGAGATAAGAATTCACTACCCTAAATTAGGTGTTCCTTGATCTAGTAGTTACCTTTTTTAATTAGGTGTCTAGATTCATGACAGTTTCATTAGCTACCAAAAGCCTTTTTTAAGTGAAAGTCTAGCTCACCCGTTAGGCATAGATAGCGAAGTATAAATGAAAAGAACTGTGAATAGTCCAAGGAAGGTATACAATTCTAACAAGCATTAAAGGGGAAAAAGATAGAAACACAAAGGACGTAATACAGATGAGGACCAGAATTTGAACTCTTGAAAGAAGGCTACTTTGAAGAAGTTTTTTAAAGGAATAAAATAGGTCAGGTTTTCTTAAACAATAGGTGCATTTTGTAGAATTGAAACCCAATGAATCCCAGCCCTAACTAAGAGCACTATACAAATCTGGAGGCATATACTTCAAAAACAAATGTATAGGCTAGTGAAAAATAGGAAGGTATTAGAGGCAGGATGTCTGGTATTGTAAAGAGGTCCGTGTTTCAAAGAAGGTTGCGAATACTGGCAATGTAAGAAACCCAATTTAGTCTTTGATTAATGTTATCTGCATTAACTATAGGGTATCCTGCTCACAGGAGGGACAAGAGTAGTTGCCACATACATGACCCCCACTCTTTTCAGTATTTTTTTTTTGCACCAGAAATGCAAAGGTCAAAGGAAAAATATATTTTAGAGTAGGTAAATATAATAGATGCACAGTAATAGTCAAGGAAGAACAAAGGACTAAATAATTGTTACAAATTTCCAGATTTGTAAAGGAGCATTTTTGTTTGAGATAGCTCAATCAATAAGGCAAGGGAGTATTTAATTTGGATTCCCAATATTAGTCTATCTCACCCTCCGATTTTGTAGAGGTAGCAATGCCACAATTAAACTTAGGGGCGCCTGGGTGGCGCAGTCGGTTAAGCGTCCGACTTCAGCCAGGTCACGATCTCACGGTCCGTGAGTTCAAGCCCCGCGTCAGGCTCTGGGCTGATGGCTCAGAGCCTGGAGCCTGTTTCCGATTCTGCGTCTCCCTCTCTCTCTGCCCCTCCCCCGTTCATGCTCTGTCTCTCTCTGTCCCAAAAATAAATAAACGTTGAAGAAAAAAAATTAAAAAAAAATAAAAATAAATAAACTTGAAATAATAATTCTCCCAAATATGTTGGTCTTTCAGTTGTCTTCCCAGAATAGCCTGAATGAAATGATTGTATGCATATTATTCAAAATGAAATTTTGAAGGACGCCTGGGTGGCTCAGTTGGTTGAGCCTCTGGCTTCAGCTCAGGTCATGATCTCACAGTTAGTGAGTTCGAGCCCTGTGTCAGGCTCTGCACTGACAGCTCAGAACCTGGAGCCTGCTTCGGATCCTGTGTCTCCCTTTCTCTCTGCCCCTCCCCTGCTTACTCTCTCTCTCTCTTTCTCTCTCTCTCTGTCTCTCTTTCTCTCTCTGTCTCTCAAAAAAAACATTAAAAAATTGTTAAAAAGAGATGAAATTGTGAAATGTTTTTCATAACACTTTTCTTCACTTGCTAACCTTGCACATGAAGTAATAGCAATGTAAATATGTTTTTACTTCAGCTAAATTAAAAGAGATGGTAAACTATTCCTATTATATCTTGTTCAATCTCTGGATTTCTGAAAAAGTCAGATACATAAAAGTCTTGAATTATTAAAATAATCTATGTGTAGAAGTGCTAGAAGAGCTATTTCCGTTTAATTGGCAGGTGGTACAGGCTGTTCTTGTTAAACAGGAAAATCTAACTGTAATTAGGCAAAATAGTAATACCCACCGAGAACAAATAATTTTAAATGTTTTTCCTGTATGGTATTGCTCTATGGTCTAGAGCAATAACAGTAATGATATTATATAAAACTGGAACAATTCATGCTAGTTTCCCAATAAAGCCTATGCATAGAAAAAAATCACTTGGGGCATTTTTAAATAATATTGAGTCTGCCTAGATCTACTAAAGCAGACTGGGGAGAGGGAACCTAGGTAGAAATATGTGTTTATAGAAGGACCTTATTTGATTTTCATGCAGTCAGCCAAGGATCTTTATTTGGATAGCTCTTGAGAAATATGTTTTTTCAGAATTTTAATTTCTTTGTGGTTAAAAAAGAGAAGGAATTTCCCTTTAAATATTCTAGTTAAATGTTCTTATAGGAAATCAATAAGATTTCAACTCATAGTTATTTAATATACAGCATCTTATAACATTTGCAGTGGGTTATTTGAGCAATGCTACAATGTTATGTCAGCAAATTATTTTTATTGGTGAATTTGATTGGAAGACGTAACTAGGCATAATTGAATAGAGACACTAGGGGATAAATTTTGGCCTAGTTTATAATACACCTTTGGTTTTACAATCCATCTTAACCTATTTCAGAAACATTTTTGTATACATGAAAAAATAATTACCCTGTGGGCTGATCTATGCAAATTCTTGGTCTAAGGAATATATATTTGACCTTGGAAAGCAAACATAGGTAATTATAATGTTGGAATTCTCTAATACTTTCTTGATTTTCTCTCCCTGAGTGTGCAGTCACCACATAACACAGTTGATCACAGGGTAGGTTATTAATTGTAAATTTTTATTTATGGAAAGAACAAAAAGCATGTAAGTAGATCTCTAGTTCTCCAGCATTCTGGGGGGTTAAGTTTCTAGTCTCTTTATATTTCATAACACTAATTGGGGGATATTTATTAGAGCATGTTTTTTCTGTGTACTATCAAGCAGGACATAATAATATTAAAAAAAACAGGAATAAAATTAATGAAAGACATACAAGTTCTCTACAGAGGAAACTATAAAATATTAATAAAAAAGGAATTTAATATATCTCTGTAAATAGATAGGTAACTATTTCATGTATATCATGGGAGTGATTTCTCATAGTCACAGTTTCCCAGGCATCAGAGCATGTTATCTTAGAGGCTGGGGGTGTGGGAAGTTAAGGCTCTGCCTACCACACATAGATTACTTGTGAAGTTATTATTATAATTAGGACTTGATTACAAATCATATTTCTGAGGCTCAGAGATTGAAGTAATTTGTATAAACTCTGGTAATTTTTAATGGAGTTAACTATCTCTAGAAATAAAGACCTTTGAATAAATGTATTTCCCAAGTGAGTTGTATCCTTTCAACAACTGAGCTAACTAGACATAAAAGTGGACATTAGCACCTCCAAAGGTTAGATACAGTGCTTTTGTGTTTTGTTTTTGTTTTGTCAAAATGTAATATGGAAGACTAGATTAAAATAAAATTATTGTCACATAATCTGAGTGTTAGGTGCTCAATACTATTTTAATGATACAGATTATATGACATAGCAGTCCATGAATATGTAACTAATTGGACGCATGAATGATTGAAGCACATGATGAAAAGTACATTCAAGACTTTATTTCCAGGGGCACCTAGGTGGCTCAGTCAGTTAGTTAGGCATCCGACTTCGGCTCAGGTCATGATTTCACAGTTTGTTGTGTTCAAGCCCCACGTCAGGCTCTGTGCTGACAGCTCAGAGCCTGGAGCCTGCTTCAGATTCTGTGTCTCCCCCCCTCTCTCTCTGCCCCTTCCCTGCTCATGCTCTGTCTGTCTCTCTCTCTTTCTCAAAAATAAACATTAATTTTTTTTTAAAAAAGACATTATTTCCAGTCATCACTGAAACAATCTATTTGTCTAGACCCACACTGTCCAGTATAGTAGCTCCTCACTACATATGATTATCGAGTACTTGAAGTATGACAAGCCCAAATTGACCTGTGTCATCAAGTATACATGCATATCCAATTTGGGAAGCTTATTATGAAAAATAAAAATAATATATACAATTAATAATTTTATGTTTTATCATTGAAATATTATTTTGAATATTTTGAGTTAACTAAATTATAATAATAAAACTAACTTTACCTATTTTTAAAAATTATTTTAACATGTTTTCTTGAAAAGTTTTAATTACATATGTATCTCAAATTATGTTTCTATTGAACAAGACTGCTTTAAAACACTGCAGCAAGGAATACTTTTTCTCTAGGATGCACTTCACCCATATCAAAATTCTCATATCAGGAAATTGTTTATTTTCCTGTATCTGCAGATCACCTAAGAGGTTATCTGTGAATAGATAAGTATTTCATCCTTAACATATGTTCAGTCAGTCTAACGTTAAAAAATGAAAATGAACAAAACAAAGATTTAAGATTGGAAAAGTCTTATTTGACTATTAGAATAAAAAGAGAATATGAGGCAGTGTGCCTGGTATAAATCTGATTTTGCTCTTGTCCTTGTTTGTACTCCAGATTGTTCCTCTGCTTGTTGAACTCATTTCTCCTCTCCTTCCAGGTCTGACAAATTGACCTCAGTGTTCATCTTCTATTAATTCAATAGAAGCTTTGTGCTTGGATCAGCTCTGCTTGACACAGGAAAAAATGAGAAATGGGGCCATTGATATGCAAAGAAGGGTGATGTGGTAGACTAAAGGGGGTAGGCTTTTGGCCAGCTATTTCCAACATGGCTCATTTAAAATTCCCACTTGTTTAAAACAAAATATTAATGAGTCTGCTAAAGAGACCTTATAAATGCTAAAGAATTAAAAAGGATGAAGTCTGAAGGGCATAAGAATAATTTTTCAATAAATTCTCTCTGACCACTCATGCTCAGGTGTGATATGTAACTTCTTTTTTTTTTTTTTTGAGTCCTTCTATTATTGTAAATGGACTCAGTACGACCTTTCCCACAAGGAAAAAAATAGGTGATTTTGATAAAATATCTTGGAAAGTTGCCTATGCTTTTAAAAAGTAATAAAAAGTGACCAAATGACTAAGCAAGTTTAAGTAACATACAGAGATTTAAGGAAATACTGCATTGGCATACAAACTCTTTGATTCCAAAGTAAATTCACTCTAAGAACTAATTGAATGTAGGTAGCTAACTCTAAAAAGGCTAATGCTATTTTTTACTTTTAGTTTAAAAGGTTTACTGCATTGAGGAGAAAACACTTGGTTACCTAAATTTGTAAAATAGTTTAGTTTCTGGGTATTAATATATACCAAAAACATAATTGAATAGGATTTTAGGGGGGATCCTATCTTTACCTCTCAAGTGTACATTATTCACGTAAATAGTATTTGAGACATGTTTATATGTACAAAAAAGGGTAAAAATGTAAATTAATACTTGTATATCTTATGGTAGCTGTAAAATAGCTCATTCTAAGTAGTATGCAGACCTATACCTACATTATCTATTCATGGTTTCCATGAAGACAAGATAATTTACAGTAAAATGTTCATGCCTCAAAAAATATACACAGTAAGCCCTTCAGAAGATTTGTAATGCAACAGATTTATGAAGAAAGAAAAATGCATCATTTTAAACACTTGCATTAATAAGTAACATTTTAAAATGGATAATAAAACATTCAACTATGTTTTTTTTTTGCAAACTAACATGGTAAATACTAACCAATGAAGATAATAAATATAAAAGCAGAGACTTACTTTAAAAAGAGAGAAGCAGTAAATTTGGTACAAATCCAGATTTAGTTCATGAGAGAATATCAAGCTTGATAACAATGTTATTATTTAGTCAAATTATAGAAAAGGAAACACAAATACTAAAACCATGATTTAGATGAGGAAATCTATAGGTATGAGACTTTAATTGTAGAAGATGAGTTGACAATTTGTATGTTAATAAATGTGAACATTTCATTACTATATTGGATTTTCTAGAAAAAAATAAAGATAATTCAAATTATGTTAAACAGAAGTAGAAAATTTAAATAAACAGATTGTGAGAAAAGAAATTCGGTAGATGTTAGAAAAACACTTTAGAAAATAGCTCATTTCATAACCATGTGCTTTAAATATGAGGATATATGATTGTGCAGTTTTCAATCTTTAATAACAAAAGAAGTATTAAACTTCTTCAGTTATTTTAAAGTGAAAAAGTAAACTTGATGCAAAAACATTTAAAAATACACAAAATAAAAATGAAAACAAACAGAAATCACATTTATGCTTATAATGGCCAAGATGATATTATTGTCAACTATAATCCAGTATAATATTTAAAACATAAACACACTACATCTTATGCTAATCTCCTTTGTATCTATGGCCAAATGACTACGTACCAGTGAAGGAAATGCTACTTGTATGTTGTGTGGAAATTATGGCTATGTATGTTTTTTTTAAAGGAGAGTGAAGTCTTCCTTCTGCTCTCTGGTAAGTACATGTAATGACAGGTGCTCCAGCAGTCATTTTGGACCATGAGGTTACCTAAAATATAGAAATCGCATGGCTTGAGACTAATAGGAAAAACCTGGCCAATGCTCCCTTAATTTAGCTGACACTCTAGCCTATTCTCTGTTCTTTTGTGACTGTTCAGTTGAGAAAATTAATTTCTATTTAAGTCAGTTTTACTCAATATTGAAATTACTTCTACACATGTATTATTCTGATATCTAAAATTCGTTTTTGTTTTTAAGTATGACTTGAAGATATGATAGACATAATGTATTGGGAAGAAATAATAAATTTGAAATAGGCTCAGTGCTAAAAATATAAAATGTGAAGAAAATGAGTGATTTAAGACCAAACTATGTAGATACTAGATTTATTTTCTTTAAAATAAAGTTTGCTTGAGACAAGCAAGATATCCTGAACTATATTTTTTAAATAAAATTTTTAATTTTAAAATTAAACTGGTACATAGTCATTTGGCCATAGATGCAAAGGAGATAAGGATAGGATGTAGTGTGTTATATTTTACTGGATTATAGTTGACAATATACTATACTGGATTATAGTTGACAATTATACTGGATTATAGTTGACAATAATAGAATATAATAATATAATTTTTAATTTTTTGAAGGAAGAACATATTTTATTAACAATTTTTATCATCACGTCAAGTACACTCTTTAATCTCCATCCTGCATCTCAGCACAGGCCTCCTCTCTGGTAACCATTAGTCTGTTCTCTATAGTTATGAGTCAGCTTCTTGGTTTGTGTCTTTTTTTCTTTGCTTGTTTGTTTTGTTTCTTAAATTTCACATATGAGTAAGATCATTTGGTATTTGTCTATTTCTCTTAGCATTATACTATCTAGATCCATCCATGTTGTTGCAAATGACAAGATTTCATTCTTTTTATGGTTGAATGATACACCAGTGTGTGTGTGTGTGTGTGCACGTGCATGTGTGTGTGTGTGGATAGGTAGATATAGATAGATGATAGATAGATAGATAGATAGATAGATAGATAGATAGATAGATACTACTTCTTCTTTATCCATTCATCTACCCATGGACACCTGGGCTACTTTCACAGTTTGGTATTGTAAATAATGCTGCAGTAGGCATAGGCATGCATATATCCCTCTGAACTTGTGTTTTTTGTATTCTGAGAGTAAAAACCCAGTGGTGTGATTACTGGATATGTAAGGGTAGTTCTATTTTTCATTTTTTGAGGAACCTCAATACTGTTTTCCACAATGGCTGCACCCAGTTAGTATTCCCACCAGCAGTGCAAGAGGGTTCCTTTTCTCTACATCCTCACCAACGCATAGTTTGTTCCGTTGCTAATTTTAGCTACTCTGACAGATGTACGGTGATATCTCATTGTAGTTTTGATTTGCATTTTCCTGACAATGAGTGACGTTACGCATCTTTTCATGTGTCTGTTGGCCATCTGTATATCTTGTTTGGTGAAATGTCTGTTAATGTCTTATGCCCATAATTAACTGGATTATTTGTTTTTTGGGAGTTGTATTAGTTCTTCATATATTTTGGATACTAATCCATTATCGGACATGTCATTTACAAATGTCTTCTCCCATTCAGAAGGTTGCCCTAATTTTGTCTCCTGTCCTGTGCAGTAACCTTTTATTTTAATATGGTCCCTATAGTTTATTTTTGCTTTTATTTCGCTTTCCTCAAAAGACATCTCTAGAAAAGTGTTGCTATGGCCAATGTCAGATAGATTACTGTCTGTCATCTCTTCAAGGACTGTTATGGTTTCAAGTCTTCCATTAGGTCTTTAATCCATTTTTGTATCAGTTTTGGTTTGCTTTTGTCTATGGTAAAAGAAAGTGGTCCAGTTTTATTATTTGTCATGTGACTATCCAGTTTTCCCAAAGTCATTTGTTGAAGAGATTGTCTTTTCCCATTAGATATTCATTTCTCCTTTGTAAAAGATTAATTGACCATATAATTGGGGGTTTTCTATTTTATTCTGTTCATCTCAGTGTCTATTTTTATGCCAGTAGCATCATGTTTTAATTACTGCAGCTTTGTAATATAACTTGAAATTTGGAATTGGGGCACCTCCAGTTTTGTTTTTCTTTTACAAGATGCCTTTGGCTATTTGAGGTCTTTTGTGGTTCCATAAAATTTTAGGATTCTTTGCTCTTATTCTGTGAAAAATGTTGTTTGTATTTTGATAGGGATTGTATTGAATCTGTAAATTACTTTGGGTAGTATAGACATTTTAACAATATTTATTCTTCCAGCTCATAAGTATGTTATATCTTTTAATTTCTTTGAACATCTTGAATGTCTTTCATCATTGTTTCTATAGTTTTCAGAGTATAGGTATTTCACCTCTTTCATTATTCTTAGATATTTTATCAGTTTTGGTAGAATTGTAAATAGGATTGTTTTCTTAATTTATTAATGTATAGGAATGCAACAGATTTCTGTACATTGGTTTTGTATCCAGGGTCTTTACTGAATTCATTTATCAGTTTTAGCAGTATTTTGGTGGAGTTTATAGGGTTCTCTCTATATAATATCATGCCATCTACAAAGAGGGAGAGCTTTACATCTTCCTTACCAATTTGGATGCCTTTTTTTTTCCTTTTTCTTGTCTGATTGGGTAGCTAAGCCTTCCGGTACTATGTTGAGTAAAAATGGTAGAGTGGACAACCTTGTCTTGTTCCTGACCTAGAAGAAAAGCTCTGTTTTTTACCATTGAGTATGATGTTGGCTATGGATTTTTGAGATATGGCCTTTATTATGTTGAAGTAAGTCTCCCCTCGAATTCTATCACACAGTTTTTATCAAGAATGGATGTTACACTTTCTCAAATGCTATTGCTGCATCTATTGAAATGATTGTATAGTTTTTATTCTTTTTCTTATTTTTTAAAAATTCTTTAACATTTATTTTTGAGAGAGAGAGAGAGAGGGAGAGAGGGAAAGCATGAGTGAGAGAGGGCCAGAAAAAGGGAGACAGAGGATCTGAAGCAGGCTCCATGCAGTGAGCACAGAGCCTGACACAGGGCTTGAATTCACAAACCATGAGATCATGACCTGATAGGAAATCAAGAGTGGGGCACTTAACCAACTGAGCCACCAGACACCCCCATTCTTTCTCTTACTGATGTGACTTATCATGTTGATTGTTTTGTGAATAATGAACCACCCTTGCATCCTAGGAATACATCCCACTTGGTCATGGTGTATGATTTTTTTAACATATTTTTGGATTTGATTTGTTAGCATTTGGTTGAGGATATTTGTATCTATATTTAACAATATTGTATCTATATTTATTAGAGATATTGGTCTGTAGTTCTATTTTTTTGTGGTTATTTATCTGGCTTTATTACCAGGGTGATACTTGCCTCACAGAATAAATTTGGAAGTTTTTCTTCTTGTATTTTTTGGAATAGTTTGACAAGAATCAGTATTAACTCTTCTTTATTTATTTATTTTTTCTTTTGTTTTTTTGTTTTTTTTTTGTTTTTTTTATTATTTTTTTTATATTTTTTTTTTCTGAAATTTATTGACAAATTGGTTTCCATACAACACCCAGTGCTCATCCCAAAAGGTGCCCTCCTCAATACCCATCACCCACCCTCTCCTCCCTCCCACCCCCCATCAACCCTCAGTTTGTTCTCAGTTTTTAACAGTCTCTTATGCTTTGGCTCTCTCCCATTCTAACCTCTTTTTTTTTTTTTCCTTCCCCTCCCCCATAGGTTCCTGTTAAGTTTCTCAGGATCCACATAAGAGTGAAACCATATGGTATCTGTCTTTCTCTGTATGGCTTATTTCACTTAGCATCACACTCTCCAGTTCCATCCACGTTGCTACAAAAGGCCATATTTCATTTTTTCTCATTGCCACGTAATATTCCATTGTGTATATAAACCACAATTTCTTTATCCATTCATCAGTTGATGGACATTTAGGCTCTTTCCATAATTAACTCTTCTTTAAATGTTTGGTAGAATTCACCTGTAAAACCATCTGGTTGTGGACTTCTGTTTGTTGTATTTTTTATTTTTGCTTTGTTTTTATTAATGATTCAATTTCTTTGTCAGTAATTTTCTGTTTCTTCCTATTACAGTTTTGGTAGTTAATGTTTCTAGGAATTTATCCATTTTTTTCTAAGTAGTCCAATTTCTTGCCATAAAATTTTTCATAATATTCTATTACAATCATTTGTATTTCTGTTGTATTAGTTATTATTTCCACTTCATTTTTGATTTTGTTTATTTGGGTGCTTTCTGTTTTTTTGTTTTGTTTTGTTTTGTTATGGGTCTTGCTAGAAGTTTATCAATTTTATTGGTCTTTTCTAAGAACCACTTTCTGGTTTCATTGATCTTTTCTATTGTTTTTTGTTTTGTTTTGTTTTAGTTCCTATATCATTTATTTCTGCTCTAATCTTTATTATTTCCTTATAGTTTCTGGACTTGGTCTTTGTTCTTCTTTTTCTAGTTCTGTTAGGTATAATGTTAGGTTTTTCATTTGAGTTTTTTCTTCCTTCTTGAGGTACACCTATATTACTATATACTTCCCTTTTAGAATCACTTTTGCTGCATCCCAAAGATTTAGGACCATTGTGTTTTCATTTTCATGTGTTTCCATGTAATTTTTTATTTCTTCTTTAATTTCTGGGTTGACCCATTAATTGTTTGGTAGAATATTTTTTAACCCCCATGTATTTATGCTCTTTCTAGATTTTTCCTCACAGTTAATTTCTAGTTTCATAGCACTGAGGTCAGAAAAGATGCATGGCCTGACTTTGATTTTTTTTAATGTGTTGAGATTTTTCTTGTGGCCTAATATATGATTGATTCTGGAGAATGTTCCCTGTGCACTTGAAAAAAATATGCATTCTGCTGTTTTAGGATGGAATGTTCTAAAGATATCTATTAATTCCATCTGGTCCAGTGTTCTTTCAAAGCCATTGTTTCTTTGTTGATTCTCTGTTTGGATGATCTGTTCACTGATGTAAGTAGGGTGTTAAAGTCCCCTACTATTATTGTATTATTATCAACTAGCTCCTTCATGTTTGTTATTAACTGTTTTATGTATTTATGTATGTGGATTTGGTGCATAAACATTTACAATAGTTATATCTTCTTTTGGATTGTCCCCTTTGTTATTATATTTTGTCCTTCCTTGTCTCTTGTCATAGTCTTTGTTTTAAGGTCTATTTTGTCCTAAGTAAGTATTGCTACCCCAGCTTTCTTTTGACATCCATTTGTATGATAAATGTTTCTCCAACCCCTCACTTTCAATCGTAGGTGTGTGTAGGTCTGAAATGAGTCTCCTGTAGGCAATATATAGATGGATCTTAGTCTCTGTGTGTATTTTGTTGTTGTTGTTGTTTTATTCACCCTGTCACCCTATATGGTTTTGTAGGAGCATTTGGTCCCTTTACATTTATACTCAGTTATTGATAGATATGTATTTATTGCCATTTTGTTACTTGTTTTTTGGTTGTTTCTATATGTTTTCTCTCATCCTTTCTGCTCATGCTCTCTTTTATCATTTGTTGTTGTTGTTGTTGTTGTTGTTGTTGTTGTTGTTGTTGTTTTTAGTGGTATACTTGAATTCCATTTCTTTATTCTTTGCATATCTATTACTGGTTTTTGATTTGTAGTTACCATTAGGTTTATGTAACATCTTCTGCATATATCAGTCTATATTAAGGCAACTGTTGCTTGGGTTTAAATCCATTCAGTGCCCTCCCACCCATGTTTTAGGTGTATGGTGTGATATTTTATATCCTTTTTAAATCCCTTGACTGATTTTTACAGAAATATTTATTTTTACTGCTTTTGTGTGTTTTTTTTTGTTTTTGTTTTTGGTTTGCTTATTAGTTTACTTTTCATACTCTCCATTATGCTCTTTCCTATCTACTCAGAGTTTCCTTTAATATTTCTTGTAGGGCTGGTTTAGTGGTCATGAACTCCTTTAGCTTTTGTTTGTCTGACAAACTCTTTATCTCTCCTTCTGCTCTGAATGATAACCTTGATGTATAGAATATTCTTGGCTGCAGATTTTTCCCTTTAAGCATTTTGAGTATATCATGTTACTGCCTTCTGGCCTGCAAAGTTTCTGCTGAAAAAACTGCTGATAGGTTTATAGGGTTTCCCCTGTATGTTACTGTCCTCTTTTCTCTTGCTGCTTTTAAAATTTTTCTTTATCACTACTTTTTTTTCCATTTTGATTACTGTGTGTCTTCATGTAGACATCCTTGATTGAATTTGGGGGGATTCCTGTGCCTACCAGATTTAGATAGCTGTTTGCTTCCCCAGATTGGGGAATTTTTCAGCTATTGTTTCTTCAAATAAGTTTTCTGCCCTCTTATTTCTCTCTTCTTCTGAGGCCTCCGTAATGTGAATGTAATTACACTTGATGGAGTACTGAGTTCCATAAGACTATTCTCAATTTACATAATTTTCTTTCCTTTCCTTCGTTTAACTTAATTTCTTTCCATTACTCTGTATTCCAGGCCTTTAATCCTTTCCTCTGCCTCATCTAGCCTGCTATTTATTCCATCAAATGTATTTTTAATTTATTGTGTTCTTGGTCTCTGATTGGTTCTTTAAAAAAAATAATGTTTATTTCTTTTTGAGAGAGAAAGAGCATGAGCTAGGGAGGGGCAGAGAGAGAGAAGGAGACACAAAATATGAAGCAGGCTCCAGGCTCTGAGCTGTCAGCACAGAGTCCAACACAGGGCTCGAATCCACCAACCGTGAGATCATGACCTGAGTCAAAGTCGGATGCTAAACTGACTGAACCACCCAGGCACCCCAGATTGGTTCTTTTTTATCTCTGTGTTAAGGGTCTCACTGATGTCCTCCATTCTTTCCTTAATCTAGTGAGTATCTTTATGATCATTACTTTAAATTGCCTGTCAGGCATATTACTTACACATGTTTTACTTTAGTTTCTTGCTGTGGTTTGGTCCTATTCTTTCATTTGGTAGATATTTCTGTGTCTCCTCATTTTGTATGACTTTTTTTCCTCTGTGTTAGGAAAGTCAGCTGCTTCTCTTGCTCTTAATAATTATAGCTTTATTAATAAGAGGTCCTGTAGCACCCACAATGTACTATACATGGTTCCCTAGGGTCTTGTGCCTCACAGACTGTCTCCTATACGTGTGATTTGGCTTTGGCCTTTTTTTCGTTTAATCCAGGTGCCTGTAGAGGCTCTCTTTGCCTTTTGTGGGCAATGTTTTTGTCTCCATCACAGATGGGTTACATTTTAACATGGTGTGTGGTGATCTGCTTGAGAATGAAACCTGCCCTGTTGCCCAAAATGTGGTCCTGCAAAAGAGCAGTTATGAAGACATGGTGTTGGCACAGTTTGTGCTGGTTCTGGGATAGGGAACCACATCACAGGGACAGAGGCACATGTGACCGGGAATGGCAGACCTGCTAAAGTCCAGGCCTAGGGGACTTGGTGCAAACAAGTTAGGTAAGGAGTGTCATTGGGGTGCTGGTTCTTGCAAGTGACTGCTCTTTGTGCTAGGAGGCCAGGGCAGGGAAATGGTGCCTGCCAGCTTCTTTGTTTCTGGAGGGTTCTGCCCATGATCCCTGTCTCTATAGGTCACATTCTGAGATAAGTACATGACTTTTCCTCCCATTTGCCCCCAGCATTTTTCAAACTGCTGGTTCTATGCTATATCAACCTAGGTTATTTGTCCTATCACTTAAGGGTAGGGACTCTGGTTCCTAAGATCTTCTGAGCTTTCCCAGAGTAAAGCCTTGAGATTTTTAAAATTCCATTTTAAATAAAATTGTTAAGTTGTTAACAACTCATGAAATTTAGTCCCTCTTTCTTTCAAAGGCAAATATTATGTGAATTTGTCTTCACTGTTGATGGGTTCCCTAGTGTCAAAGTTTGTTTTCCACGCTTTTGGCACCACAGGCTTTCCTGTGAATAGCTACAGTCCCTTTCACTCCCAGACCATGTCTTCACCCTTTCTACCTTCTTTGTTGTGACCTTTTCCCTACCTTTAGTTCTGGAGTTTGTTCTTCAGGTGCTCAAGGTGTCTTCTGGGTTATTTGGGCTTCTGTAAGTGTTACCTGTGTTGTATCCATGGCACAAGGTGAACTTAGGGTCCTCCTACTCCATCTTCCCAGCAGGCTTTCCTAATGTATAGCTCTTGAATGACCCAGTTTAGACCAAGCGATTTGGGCAAAAAGTGAGGGTTTTGTTTCACAGAGGTGAACACAATATCAATCAATGGTATGGGTACTTCCAAAAATCTCAAACTAAGCAACAAAAGTAAAATTATTAAAATATTATAATAATCCCTCTTTATTATGCCCTAATTTTATAAAACAGATTAAAATATTGAGCACATAATCTATTGTGCCATAATTCTCATTTCTTTATATTGCTTTATATTGAATTAGCAGGTCCACAGCCATGACTTATTCCACAATGATATTAGTGTTCTATAGATGAAGCATATATTCTTATCCAATTTTCACAACATATAATTATTATGAAACATTTAGAAGCTACTTTCACTCAATGTAAAAGGAAGTTTTAGTAATACATAAAAATCTTAATGGAGAAAAATCTGAAGTCTCCACATAAGTTGCAGATTTATATAAGTAATGGCTTCAAGAACTATTATATTTTCCCCAAATGTTTATGTAAATGATGACACTGCCAGTGCAGAAAATGAAGCTGTTAATCCATTTCACTCCTCTGTAAAAATATTGATTGGTGATGAAGGCTATACCAAAGATCAGATTCTACATTTGATGGAACTAGTTTTTATTGAAGGAAATTGCCTCTGAATCACCTGGAAATCCAAAGAAGAAGCTGAAGAGATCTCTAGCTAATGATGCAGGAGACTGAATGACAGTGATGCCAGGCACAGTTGTCAATGGAGATTTAATTGGGCTATTTAAAATTAAGATATTATATTACTTTAGTTAGTGCTCCAGTTAAAAATTCACATCAGATTGCTTATTTGTTTGTTGAATGATGATTGATTGATTGAATGATTGAATTTAGTTGAATAAGTTTTTCATCATATGATCCTAACCTTGTTATTTCCATAAGTTTTTGTTTACTTAATTTGTGATTGTTCAGAATAGGACACTTTAAGGATGCAAATTGAAGCATAAATACTCATGGTGTGTTTCATTTTTAAGTATCAAACATAGGGGTGTATGGGAGTACAATAATCTTTAAATACATATAAAGTAAATAATAAAATTGTGAGATAAATAAAATGTTTCATCTATTTGAGAGGAATAATTAGAGCAATTTTACATTGAAAAGAGTTAACAGAAGGTCAAGAGAGAGATGCAGTAATTTCTCCAAATAAGAATGCTTTTCAAATAGAGAAAGTGATCTCCAGTATTTACAAAATGTCAAATGTTTATGTTTAATACTAATGTGGGAAAATTTGGCGCTCAACACAAGAAAGGAATTTTTGGATAGTTTAGTCTGGAGAACTAACTGCACTTCTTCACAAAGTTATATTTCAGTCAAGTCAATTATATTACACAGGCAGTTTGTGAAGATAGTTTGGAAGGCACTCAAAAAACCAACAGAGTGATCCTGGAACACATTCAGTGTACCTGAACCTTTAAGAGTAAATAAAAAACTTTCTTGCTTATAATAGAATTATATATAGGTATAGGTATAGATATTTTTTTAATGTTTATTTTTGAGAGACAGAGACAGAGCACGATCAAGGAAAGGGCAGACAGAAAGGGAGACACAGAATCTAAAGCAGGCTCCAGGCTCTGACCTATCAGCACAGAGCCCAATGCAAGACTCAAACCCACAAACCATGAGATCATGACCTGAGTCAAAGTTGGACACTTTTTTTTAGATGCTTTCATGTTATTTATTACCTGATTTGATGCAAATAATAACCCCTATGAGCAGAAAATTTTGCATTTTCTTCATTCAGCCAGTCAACATTTTATTTATTTATTTATTTATTTATTTATTTATTTATATTTTTGTTTTAATTTTTTTAATTTTATTTATTTAGGTTTTAATTTACATCCAAATTAGTTAGCATATAGTGCAACAATGATTTCAGGAGTAGATTCCTTAGTGCCCCTTACCCATTTACCTCATCCCACCTCCCACAACCTTTCCAGTAACCCTCAGTTTGTTCTCCATATTTATGAGTCTCTTCTGTTTTGTCTCCCTCCCTGTTTTTATATTGTTTTTGTTTCCCTTCCCTTATATTCATCTCTTTTGTCTCTTAAAGTCCTCATATGGGTGAAGTCATATGATTTTTGCCTTTCTCTGACTGAGTAATTTCACTTAGCATAATACCCTCCAATTCCATCCACGTAGTTGCAAAGGGCAAGATTTCATTCTTTTTGATTGCCTAGTAATACTCCATTGTGTGTGTGTGTGTGTGTGTGTGTGTGTGTGTGTGTGTGTATATATATATATATATATATATATATATATATATATATACATATATATACTTCTTCTTTATCCATTCATCCATTGATGGACATTTGGGCTTTTTCCATACTTTGGCTACTGTTGATAGTGCTGCTACAAACATGGGGCTGCATGTGTCCCTTCGAAACAGCACACCTGTATCCCTTGTATAAATGCCTAGTAGTGCAATTGCTGGGTCATAGGGTAGTTCTATTTTTAGTTCCCCCATACTATTTCCAGAGTGGCTGCACCAGTTTGCATTCACACCAACAATGCAAAAGAGATCCTCTTTCTCCGCATCCTCACCAACATGTGTTGTTGCCTGAGTTGTTAATGTTAGCCATTCTGACAGGTGTAAGGTGGTATCTCATTGTAGTTTTGATTTGTATTTCCCTGATGATGAGTGAAGTTGAGCATTTTTTCATGTGTCAGTTGGCCATCTGGATGTCTTCTTTGGAGAAGTGTCTGCTCATGTCTTTTGCCCATTCTTCACTGGATTATTTGTTTTTTCGGTGTTGACTTTGATAAGTTCTTTGTAGATTTTGGATACTAACCCTTTATCTGATATGTCATTTGAAAATATCTTCTCCCATTCTGTCGGTTGCCTTTTGGTTTTGCTGATTGTTTCCTTCGCTGTGCAGAAGATTTTTATTTTGATGAAGTCCCAGGAGCTCATTTTTGCTTTTGATTCCCTTGCCTCTGGAGACATGTTGAGTAAAAAATTGCCACGGGCAAGATCAAAGAGGTTTTTGCCTGCTTTCTCCTCGAGGATTTTGATGGCTTCCTGTCTTACATTGAGGTATTTCATTCACTTTGAGTTTATTTTTGTGTATGGTGTAAGAAAGTGGTCCAGGTTCTTTCTTCTACCTGTTGCTGTCCAGTTTTCCCAGCATCACTTGCTGAAGAGACTGTCTTTATTCCATTGGATATTCTTTCCTGCTTTGTCAAAGATGAGTTGGCCATACGTTTGTGGGTCCATTTCTGGGTTCTCTATTCTGTTCCATTGATCTGAGTGTCTGTTTTTGTGCCAGTACCATACTGTCTTGATGATTACAGCTTTGTAGTATAGCTTGAGGTCTGGAATTGTGATGCCTCCTGCTTTGGTTTTCTTTTTCAAGATTGCTTTTGCTATTTGGGGTCTTTTCTGGTTCCATACAAATTTTAGGATTATTTGTTCTAGCTCTGTGAAGTATGCTGGTGTTACTTTGATAGGGATTGTGTTGAATATGTAGATTGCTTTGGGTAGTATCGACATTTGAACAATATTTGTTCTTCCTATCCAGGAGCATGGAAGCTTTTTCCATTTTTTTTTTTGTGTCTTCTTCAATTTCTTTCATAAGGTTTCTACAGTTTTCAGTGTACAGATTTTTCACCTCTTTGGTTTGATTTATTCCTAGGTGTTTCATGGTTTCTGGTGCAACTGTAAATGGGATCAGTTACTTGATTTTTCTTTCTGTCCCTTCAATGTTGGTGTATAGGAAAGTAACCGATTCCTGTGTGTAGATTTATATCCTGTAACTTCTTGAATTCATGAATCAATTCTAGCAGTTTTTTGGTAGAATATTTTGTTTTTTCCATATAGAGTATCATGCTTCTGCAAAGAGTGAAAGTTTGACCTCCTCCTGGATGATCTGGGTGCCTTTTATTTATTGTTTTGTCTGATAATAGAGGCTAAGACTTCCCATACTATGTTGAATAACAGTGGCAAGAGTGGACATCCCTGTGTTGTTCCTGGCCTTACGGGGAAAGCTCTCAGTTGTTCCCTATTGAGGATGATCTTAGCGTTGGGTCATTCATATATGGCTTTTATGATCTCGAGATATGCTCCATCTATCCCTACTTTCTTGAGGGATTTTATCAAGAAAGCATTCTGTATTTTGTCAAATGCTTTCTCTGTATCTATTGAGAGGATCATATGGTTCTTGCCCTTTCTTTTATTGATGTGATGAATCATGTTAATTGTTTTTCAGATATTGAAACAGCCCTGCATCCCAGGTATAAATCCTACTTGGTCGTGGTGAATAATTTTTTTAATGTATTGTTGGAGCCGGTTGGCTAATATCTTGTTGAGGATTTTGGCATCCATGCTCATCAGGGAAATTGGTCTATAGTTCTCCTTTTTGGTGGGGTCTCTGTCTGGTTTTGGAATCAGGGTAATGCTGGCTTCATAGAAAGAGTTTGGAAGTTTTCCTTCCATTTCTGTTTTTTGGAACAGTTTCAAGAGAATAGGTGTTAACTCTTCCTTAAATGTTTGGTAGAACTCCCCTGGAAAGCCATCTGGCCCTGGACTCTTGATTTTGGTAGATTTTTGATTACTAATTTGAGTTCCTTCCTGGTTATGGGTCTGTTCAAATTTTCTATTTCTTCCTGTTTCAGTTTTGGTAGTGTATATGTTTCTAGGAATTTGTCCATTTCTTCCATATTTCCCATTTTATTGGCATATAATTATTCATAATATTCTCTTATTATTGTTTTTATTTCTGTTGTGTTGGTTGTGATTTCTCCTCTTTCATTCTTGATTTTACTTATTTGGGTCCTTTCCTTTTTCTTCATGATCAAACTGGCTAGTGGTTTATCAATTTTGTTAATTGCTGGGTCATAGGGTAGTTCTATTTTTAGTTTTTTGAGGAACCTCCATACTGGTTTCCAGAGTGGCTACACCAGCTTGCATTCCCAGCAGAAGTTGGATACTTAACTAACTGAGCCCCCAAGCCCCCCAATAATAGAATTATATTTTTAAATATAATTATTACATAATTATATGTAATACATATTATATGTTTAAATTATAATTTATAAATATTACAGATAACATCGTAATTTATGGACTCATTGGTCAGAAAGACTATGAAAAGAGAATTGTGTTTACTTAAAATTCACAGAATCCATCTGCTCCATATTAATAAATATATATATAAAAAATATGATATCCCCAGAAAAAATCTGTGTGTTTTTGTGTGTGTGTGTGTGTGTGTGTGTATGTGTGTTTGTGTATTTAGAGAAAGATGCTGATTGATGATTTCAGTAACAGGTAGAAATTTTCCCTCTGTAGCTTGCTTAATAGTGAAACATTTCTGATGCCTAATAAACAGGACAAAAACTATTTAGTTTACCTTTAGTCGTTCCAACAGGTAATGCACAAAATAATAACCACTATTATAGTGCTTTGTCACATGTCTAATTATTTGATCAATAAATTTTCTTTTTCTGTCTATGAAAATTTTGTTAAGAAATTAAGAGCTTTTTTAAAATTTTGTTTGAAAACACAAAACTGACTCAACTGAACTTCATCTGAATAGCTGTTAGAGATTAAATTTGAACAAATATAAAATGAGGATACCCTTCTAAAAATAGAAAGAATTGAAGTTATACACAGGTCTCAAAATAATCTTTGATATTTAATTTCTCCTGTGGTGGTAGTCAGTCATATGTTACCTTTATAAACTCTTTTTAATTTTTGGTAATCAAATCAAAGTATGGCATTGAAATCATTTTTATAAAACTATTTGTCTTACATTAATAAAGCCTTTCGATACTATTCATTTGTGTAATATCTTTCTTAGCTGATTTCTTAGAGTATCTAAGATCATCTATGTTTTGCATATTTTACTAACATAAACATGGGACTAGAATCAAGTATTTATCAATGTTTAATGAAATACTGATTATATTCTCCATGGCATATATCTATGTTATCATTTCTCATGTATCATATTGTACCTTAATTAATGGATATGTACTTAATATCTGTTTTTCCTATTTAACCTTAGAAATTCTTGAAAGCAGGAAGCTTCATTTTTGTTGGTTACTAAAGGGTTTAGACTTTTTATTTATCTAGAGGATTATAGTTTTCATCACACCAAGTAAGGCAATATTTGAAAAAAATATGTGCAAATTAGAATGATAGGTATTTATGTCAGGACTACAAAACTATCTCATAACTCACAGGGAAATGGATTATAGTAGTTTATTAGCAAAAGAGAAAATATATATATACTTAAATGTAATAGACTTTGTATTTTAGAACAATTTTCATTTAAATAAAAAATGTAAAGTCCTACAAAAAGTTTCCTATGCCCCGCATCCAGTTTCCTTTATTATTAATGTCTTACAGTAGTATTGTGTACTTCTTATAATTAATGAAACTATATTTATATGTTATTAACTAAAGTTCACATGATGTTCCTATTTACTCAGTTTTTCTCTGGTGTTTTTTTTTTTTTCTTATAATATCACTTTAGGATCCTCGCAGTTCATCATATGCCTTCTTAAGCTCCTCTTGTCTGTGGTAGCTTTTTCACATGATTAAATTGTAGGGATTTAATCTAGGGATTAAATCCCTAGGGTGTAGGGATTAAAATTACAGAGGATAAATGTCATTTTCATGAAATCATATCAAAATTGCATTATATCAATATGACTTATCACTGTTCATGTTGACTTTGACCACTTGGCTGATGAAGTATTGGGCAGGTTTCCTCAAGGTAAAGTTACCTCCCACTTCTCCCATATCCTCTTGGCCTTTCGATACTAAAACTCTGTGAGGAAGTCACTATGTACATCCCAACTTAAGAAATGGGTACTTAACACTGCTTTCCTTTGGGGCAAAATATCTAACATAAATTATTTGGAATTCTTCTGCATTGGACATCTGTTTCTTCTCCCCAGATTTTAAAAAAATTATTTATTACTATAAATATAGATTCACAGATATTTACTTTATAATTTGGATTACAATCCAATACTGATTTCTTTTGTCATTTCAGTTGTTCCAGGTTTGGGCATTGGTAGCTCTTCTATTGGCTTTTTGTGTCTCTTTGACTGGCTTCATTGTTTTATTTTTGAGCTTTTTTAAAAATTTTATTTATTTATTTATTATTTTTTTTTATGGCACTACAAGATACTCAGGGCTGAACTTCTATTATTTTGCCCCTGTCCTAGATCAAACATTTCTCTGTGGAGTCCTTTCACAGCTATTTCTCCAAAGAGCCATATTTCCTAGATCTTTTTCATTAAAGAATGGTATTAGAGACAAGTCTGGTTCTAGGTGTGTACATTATTACTGGGGTTTCATTGTTTCTAGGACCTCTCAGAAAACAATGCAACTAACTATATTTGTGTATACTACCGTATGTATATACAGGTTTCTCCAGATGTTTTTATATGTAATTATATTACATTTGTAATCTGTAATATAAATATAAATATATAATGTAATACAAATACACTTGTATTTATATTAAGCTACATGAGTTTAAGTTTATTTTTTATTTATTTTGGGAGTGAGAGAGTGCACACACGCGGGGTAAGGACAGAGAAAGAGAGAGAGAGAAAATCCCAAGCAGGCTCCATGCTGCCAATGCAGAGCCTCACAGTTTGTGAGATCAGGAGCTGAGCCAAGATCAAGAGTAGGTTGTTCAACCACCTGAGCCACACAAGCCTCCCCTAAGCTACATGAGTTTATACTGATATATCCATCTCTAATATATTTTCTCATGAATATTGCCACATAGTCTGCTCTCTTGCTTCTTTGTATCATCTCACTCCAACAGTGAGAAACTTGGCCTCCACTGTCTGCCATCAATATATTTGTTTAATTTCTTCATTCCCACAAAGCCATATCAGAATTGCTACCCCAAACCCAGATAAGAAACTTCAAAACTAGAGTACAATATGTATGTATAGTTTATAGTTCTCTTTCTCTTAGTCATACAGATTTTCCTCATTTCTTTTCTTTTACTTTTAATTTAAATTCAAGTTAGTTAACAAACAGTGTAGTGTTAGTTTCAGTAGAACTCAGTGATTCATCGCTTTCATATAACACTCAGTGCTCATCCCAAGAAGTGCCCTCCTTAATGCCCATTACCCATTTAATCCAATCCTCCCCACTACCTCCCCCTCCAGCAACCCTCAGTTTGTTCTCTATATTTAAGTCTCTTATGGTTTGCCTCCCTCTGTGTTTTTCTCTTATTTTTCCTTCCCTTCCCCTTTGTTCAACTGTTGTGTTTCTTAAGTCCCACATATGAGTAAAATCATATGATATTTGACTTTCTCTGATTTATTTCGCTTAGCGTAATATCCTCTATTCTAAAGTTACTTACGTCAGCACAATATTCTTCTACCCCTTTTTATTTTATTACGTATTTGTAATATAGCTCATTTGTTTTGTTACATTCTGCATTCTGTCATGGGATCTCTCTTACTCCTAAAGATTTCAAGAAATGTTAAATATTTTATTAGAAAATGTTCTGTTCCCATATAAAAGACTGGCTTAACTGTGTCTTTAATGAATGTCTACACAGAGGCATAACATTTGTGAATCTACCTGTGATGGTCAATTTTATGTGTCAACGTGAGGGTGGCTGGCTTGTTTGGAGGAGTGTGAGACTCTTGATCTCAGGGTTGTGGGTTTGAGCCCCACACTGGGTGTAGAGATTACTTAAATAGATATAAAACTTAAAAATATCCCACCACAACAATTTTATGTGTTAATATGACTTGGATATATAGTTCCAAGTTATTCAGTCAAAAACTATAGTTGTGATTAAAGTCAATAATCATTTGATTTCAAGAGGGCTTGATTCCTGATTCAATCAATTAAAAAGCGATAAGAGCAGAACACACTCTTCCCAGGAGAAAAAGACATGCCCACTGTGGACTGTAATTCCAGTTTATATCTGAGACCTCTAGCCCTCCTTTCCTGATGGTCTGCCCTATAGATTTTGTACTTATGTAGCCACTTCCAACGTTGAATGTCCTATTTCCTTGCAATTAACCTCCTACTAGTCCTATTTCTCTGGTCACATAGGCTAAAACAGATTTTGGTACCAGAAGTGCATCCAAAGCTAAAAATATTTAGGATGAATTCTCTCAGTTCTGGGTTTTCTGGAATTGTGTCTCTAATGTAATTAGATTTAAAGTAACTAAACACTGTATTTACAGTAGTAAAGTAAACATTAGTAGTTCCCAGCGTGATATGGCAACAGAGACATGCAAAATATTGCCACTGGATACTACAAAGTAAATACTTACAGAAAGTAAAGCTCATGATGACAATGTCAAACACCTAAATTCTTCCATTTTCTTTGCCAGTAGAAGCAGTCTTTCTTTCCCTGCTTAAGGATGTTACCTTTTCCTTGTGTGAAGATTTATAATCACCTCCCTTGAGACAGTTACATTGCAAGTCACTGGTGATTCTCCTCAAAACCTACTTCCCTCAAAACCTGTCATCCTCCTTTTATTCTAGATTTATAAATAGATTCAAGTCCCAACAGACTCCAAAGGTCGGGGTACAAAGTGTGACCCACAGCAGTGCACTGTACTCCAAAAGAACAGCACAAATTTTTCTGATTTATATGATGGAAATATGGCATATGTACAGAAACGTGTCTTAGGGTGTGGGATCGTATTTCTCTTTTGTCTTTCTGGTCAGAGAGAGACATATGCTGACTGCTCCATGGCTGCTCCCATGCATTTGAAATTTTTGAAAGGGAGACGATGATAATTATTAGCAACAGAACAATGCCTTTGATCTAGAAAGCACTTGAGCCAGGGTCTCCATGACCCAAACCAACTAGAATCAACTCAGTAAAGGATACCGAAGATAGACATACTTCTTTAAGCCAGTTAGCCTGTTTATGTTTTGCATATGACCGTGTGTCCACATTTCCCAAACTGTTTATCCCAGCAGGCTTTTTCCAGGAAGTTGAAGCACTGAGATTCAGGGACAAGTTTATGAGAAGAAAGAACTACAGGATCACCAGTGGCAGAGCAAATCCAAAAGTCTAATAGCTTTACATACATGGAATTATTCCATTTTCTGCTCCTTTTTTATGTCTAGGTACCAGCATCACTGTCATATTATGTACACTTATAATAAGTTTATAGAAATAAAGTTTTTGCAAATATGGTTTAAGGTCAAGACCAAATGTGATTACGATGTGTATTTTTAGGTCTGAATTCAGTCAAAAATTGCATCTATTCAGAAATAAGTCATAATTAAAAGAAAACGTAGCTGCTCTTTTTTGCAGTTTCCTAAACTCTGATGGAAAGAGGATAAGAAGATGAGAGTAGTTAATTTGAGGCCTACTGAGTGGCAACATATTGCACCACAAACCTTAGAGTATTTTGTATATCTTTTTAATTTTGACATTAGTAATGTCATAATTCTGAAATTCATAATTCTGAATTCAAACTCATAATTCTGAAATTTTCTTGAAAGATTCTCTTTTCCTTATTTTTCATTCTAATTTACTTACTCTAAATTTGTTTTCAGCAATATTTTTTCATTTTGCTTGCTAAGGAATATAGTAAAATCAACAGAGAATAATTTCTTAGTGAGGTGTTAGAAAGTGCTGTACTTCGTTTTCTACTTTCATTGTTTTAAATTCTGTTGTAATAGTAAGTGTGCATTTTTTTAATCTACATACAAAGGTTAATTGCTTAATCTATACCATTATCAATTTCATAGAGGACCACAAAATAGCCAAACTTCTTCCAGCGTTATTTGAATGTGCATTTTATAGTTTGGGATCAAAGTTAAGAATGAGTGTGAAGCAATTCATGAATAGTTGTATCTATGCATTTATTCACCCAACATATTTTATTGAAGGCTTTGTATTTACCAGGGGAATCATACCATAGGCAGCCCTCAACTGCAATATGGATTTTGTTTCAAAAGATTTCTTGCAGATGTGGACTAGTCAAAAACATCTGTTTGGAATTCAAAACACCCTCTTCGTTGATACAGATGGGCTTTGCAAAGCTAACTCATTATTAAAAAATCAGCTAATTTATTATAAAGGTGTAGTTTAAAACAAAATCAAGCTCAGCATATAGTATGCTTAGTGTTCAAAGTTGGGATGCCCTGATCTGAAATGCAGACCCTGTATTCTCACCACATTAGCATTCTTTGTTTTTGAGCTTTTATTTTATTCTCTTACCTACCAGGATAAGAAGAAAAGGCAAACGTTCGAGATACACACACACATACACACACACACACAGAGGGAAAGAGAAGGCTGCAGATGAACACTGCCTAGATAGCATTTAGGCTTAGGACTAATAAAAACAGAGTGTTTTTAAAATTAGTGCTAAATTTTTACCTTTATATATGACTTCTTCTCCCATCCTTCTTCTCATGGAATTGCCTTCTCTTTCAAGAAGAATTAATAATTTCTATTTGTCTGTCAAACTTTAGTTTATATTCCTCTTAGAATATTCTCTTGCCCTGTGTCGTAAAAAACAGGTGATTATTCCCACTTCCATGATTTACCCACCAAAAGACCATTTGCCAAATGGAAGGCTGCAGCAAAGCAGCATCTTGGACCGCCCAGTGACCTGGCATTGGCTCCAGCTAGCTCAGCCCAGTTTTGCGTTCTTACCACCGGGGATTTTCTCATCTGCTGTGCTTATACCTACCTAACACCACCACCTACAGTGCACAGACTATAGATTCTCTGTACTCCTCCTCTTCTGTGGCAATTCTCTTGTACAATTAAATTAAATATAGTATTAGGTCAGAACACTGAGTCCTGAATTTTTTTCAAATCTAACTAAAATATTGTTTGGGGCCTAGAAGCATGCTTGTAAGTATGGTCAAATTAAATTTGCAACATGTTGTAAGATGTATTTTAGGTTGTAGATGTATCTTAAGTTATACCTTTAGATTCTAGAAATATTCCTCATATACCTCATATCCAGTTTTGCCTGTTATAAACATCTTACAACACTATGGGGGTTTTTGTTGTAGCTAATGAACTATATTGATACATTGTATTTTTAAATGTTATACTTTATTCAAATTTCTTTTAATTTTATCAATTGTTCTTTCCCTGTTCCAAGATCTTAGCCAAGACACCACATTGTGTTTACTTATCGTATCTCCTTAGGGTCCTGTTGGCTATACAGCTTTTCAGACCTACCTTGTTTTTGATAACTAGGACAGTTTTGAGGAGTATTTGTCAAGTATTTTTAGGGTGCCCTCTAGCAGAATTTTGTTTGATGTTTTTCTTATTATTAGACTGGAATTATATACTTTAAGAAAAGATAACAGAGGTAGTATGCTATTTTCATCATATAATATCAAGGGTACATAATATCAACATGACATATTACTGTTGATGTTGACCTGTATCACCTAGCTGACATAGTATGTATGTCAGGTTTCTCCACTATGTGGTTGCTCTTTTTCTCTCCTTTTTGTACTGTACGCTTTGGAAGGATATCACTGTGCAAAGCCCAGTGTGCAGTATCTATACATTTTATTTGGAATTATTCTAAACAGTAAAATGATCTCTCTTTCCCTGTATTCCCAGAGGGAGAGACAGACAGATTGAGACAGACAGAAGAAGAAGACTGAGATTTCTTAAATATAAGTTTCCCCACTTGGGTATAAATTCAAGGGCAGGAATTGTATTCATTACATGTCTTAGTCTGTTTAGGTTGCCATAACAAAATATCATAGACTAAGTGGCTTCACCAACAGAAATTTACTTCTCACAGTTATGGGGGCTCAAAAGTCCAATATCAAGATGCTGACTGATTTCTATTCCTGGTGAAGGCTCTCTTTCTGTCTTGCAGCTGGCCGCCTTCTTCCTTCTGTATTCACAAGGCATTTCCTTGGTTTGTTCACAGAAAGAAAGATCTTTCTTTCTTCCTCTTATTATAAAACCATCAATCCTATTGGATTAGGAGCCTACTCTTGTTATTTCATTTAACCTAATTATTTCCTAAAAGGTCTGTCTTCAACCACAATCACATTGGAAGTTAAGGCTTTAATATATGAGTAAGAGGTGGGGGGAGGGGCAATTCAATCAATTGCATTATTCATTTATTTATTCAATAATACATTATGCCTATGTGGACCTGTGGATATTTATTTTATATTTCCTCTTATAATCCAATAATACTTTATTCACGTAGTTGTTCAGATTTGACCATTGGGGACTCATTTGCTTGGCTCATGTGTAACTAATATTATCTAATATTAATATTAATTTTAATTACTCCTGATGCAGATTGGTAAAAAAAAAATGTTTAACTGTATAAAAGTAATCCCATAATATCTCATTTAATATGGTAGGTTTTCTAAGTAATGTTATTTCTATGTACGTTTTGTCCCAAGCTTTCCTAGCTCTATTTCGGTAATTACAGTATGGTTTCCCTATTTATATGTGGTTATTTATTATTGTGATGTTGTTGTTGTTGTTCTTTCCTCATTTTTCTAGGCTATCTCTTTTTACTGTTACCAGACAAATGAGATTCCTGGTTTCTTTTAATTCTTTTTTTTTCTTTTTTTTTTAAGAAAGAGAGGAGCGAGAGGGGGAGGGTCAGAGAAAGAGGGAGACATAGGATCTGAAGTGGGCTCTGTGCTGACAGCAGAGAGACTGATGCAGGGCTCAAACACACAAACTGTGAGATCATGACCTGAGCTGAAGTTGGATGCTTAACTGACTGAGCCACTGAGGCCCCCCTGGTTTCTTTTAATTCTGTCTTCCTGCCCAATAACAACATAACTGGATTTTGATAGTTACTTAACATGTTATATATGTGTATATAAGATTTATCTATTTCATGACTAGATACTTAATAAAAAATTCTACAAAATATCTCTTAAGTTATCATCCCTTTTCTTAAGTAACGAGGTTTTGAAGTTTTGTGTTTTTTGATATAATGTCTTAACATTATATCAAAATGCTAAAAGAAGAAACATGTTATAAAAAGTGACATTTGTACATTGTTTTCTATCAAAGCCATATTCAAAATATATGTGTGAACATAGAATGTTTGACTTACCTAGGGACTTAAAGAAGGATAAGGAGTTGGCATCTTTTAGAACAATTTAATATGTTGGTCATATATGCTTACTATATGCATGAATCTTGAACTCTGGAGCTTGTACTGAAGTTTTATTTTGCCCTAAAATAGTTTTCTGTGTTTAAAGTTTATATTTTGTGCATTTTACCAAGAGATAATTGTAAGACGAAAAAATTATGAAAAATTGACAAATTTGGTACAGAAAAATGAAAAAATATTATGATTTTCTCCATTATGTCACACTATGTAAAAATTTAAATGACACAAGTAGCAAATACTATTTATCTCTTACGCACAATTATTTCAGTACTTTAAAATGTATACATAAATGTTTATCTTTTAAAATTATTTTTGTGTCTTGGGTTGGGATGAAATCCATCATAATTTTCTTCAAAATCATTAAAGGATGGGGCGCCTGGGTGGCGCAGTCGGGTAAGCGTCCGACTTCAGCCAGGTCACGATCTCGCGGTCCGTGAGTTCGAGCCCCGCGTCGGGCTCTGGGCTGATGGCTCAGAGCCTGGAGACTGTTTCCGATTCTGTGTCTCCCTCTCTCTCTGCCCCTCCCCTGTTCATGCTCTGTCTCTCTCTGTCCCAAAAATAAATAAAAACGTTGAAAAAAGAAAAAAAAAATTAAATCATTAAAGGAATCAAAGGAGTTTTGATAACCAGTGACAAGTTATAATAATGACCTCTTTAATCTGAGCTTTCCTCACACCTTTCAAAAGCAATGCACTTTAATAGAAAATAAAGATGCATGTGCACATATAAACACACACACGTACATACATACACACTTCCACACACAGAGCTGCCCATGATAAAGCCAGATGATAGACATGACTGTACATTTCAAAATACTTACATTTAAATATATCAGAAAACATAGTCCAGAGTTACTTCTCATTATCACTTATGAGAACCGTATGATAAATCAGGGAAAAAAATAGGTGAAACAGAGAAAATGGGATTTAGCAAGGATCAAAAATCACTTGCTGAAAGAAAATTTTGATAATAAATTTGGAAATATTTAAAAAGAATTTTGGCATATCAGTGGAGTGACTATAGGGAAGGAAGTTTAAAACGTGTGATTTTGATGTCAGCTTTTCAAAGCTATTGCTTTGGGAAAAAAGGAATGTGAAAAGGAAGGCTCTGGCACTCTTTAAATATGGGGTGATAGAACAAAATAAAAGTAGGAGGGGCAAATTTATGTTGTGTAAAACCAAAGAGAATAACAGCAGTAAAAGACACTGAAGCCACTTAATCCTTCCCCCAAATCTGCAGAAAAATAAAGGTATCCATTAAATAAATGATTCTTTATTACACTGAAAGTAAAGGCACCTTTGAACTAGGAATCTGCTCTAAATTTGTAAAGTATATACATATGAAACAGAAAACAGCCTAAATATTGACAAAAAGTCTATTAAAAAACAAAATGAGAATAAAAACATGAATCGATAAAATGCGCTTCATGAACAAACAGAAAGAGCACAAAGAAGACAACTACTAAAAACATCCCTGATTGGATTAAATATTTTCTACCAAACATCTGGATATATTTTCAAACCTGAAAGCAGAAATGTTAAAATAAAATAGAATAGAAAGATTATTCAACTCAGAAAGGAAATGGAAGAAGTAAAAACTATCATAGAAATGAACACTTAATTACAATTTTCCTAAAGGAAGTTAAAATCTAATAGAAATTTAGCAATGGCTATTGAAGGAAGGTAGTTAAAACAACAATAGAATAAAAAATAGACTATAAAATAAGAAGTAGAAAACTTTCAGAGAAAGTGGTTGAAGTGGCAGCAAGGCAAAGGAGATCTAATATATATAATTGGAGACCCTAAAAAGAAAACAAACAAACAAAAAAACGGAACCAAACTCATATTTAAAATTAAAATTTACAAAATCCAGATATAAAAACAACCTGAATCTTAATATTGACCAATTTTTGTGATATAAAAGAAAACTGGTTTAAAACACAACTTTAAGACATATCTGTGCAAACAATAACATTTATAGATAAAGACAAAATCCATAGGACTGCCATGTAAATAAAATCCAAGTTGTTTGTAAACACTTGGGAATTAGACTTGCATCAAACATTTCAAGAGCCTTGTTCATAGCAAGGCTAAAATGCAGAAGCAGGGGCACCTGGGTGGCTTGGTCGGTGTCAGACTTCAGCTCAGGTCATGATCTTGCAGTTCCCTGCTTCGGATTCTGTGTCCCCCCTTCTCTCTGCCCCCTCCCCATCTTGCACTCTGTCTCTTTCAAAAATAGACAAACATTAAAAAAATTAATTAATAGGGGTGCCTGGGTGTCTCAGTCAGTTAAGCATCCAACTAAGGCTCAGGTGATGATCTTGTGGTTAATCAGTTTGAGCCCTGCGTCGGGCGCTGTGTTGACAGCTTGGAGCCTGGAGCCTATTTAAGATTCTGTGTCTCCCTCCCTCTCTGCCTCTCTCTCTTTCTCTCTCTCTCTCAAAGATAAAAAAAAAAAAAAAAAAAACATTTAAAAATTTTTAAAAATTAAAAAATTAAAATGCAGAAGCAATTTCAAGAAAGTCAAAGAATGAACTATGAACAAGGTATTTTATGCCTCTAAACTGTTCTTCCAGTGTCAAGCCATAGAAAAAAAATTAAATGCAAGAAGGCTCTTAATACTATAGTTTTGAGGATTATAGAAATGTATAGACTTTATTAAAAGGTGAAAAATTTTAGGAAAATGAAAAAAATAAATACCATTTAAAATACTTTTTTATAGATGTAAATTCTGATGAAGGTGAGAATGAGGATAGAATGATAGCTATTTACAAGTATTTACTTGTAGAAAAAATATAGAAAAGTAGAAAAAAATATAACTAAAATGTGAGAAGAGATAAAACAGGAAAGAACATGAAGTGTATTGATTGTGATATAGAAAATAGTATAAGGCAAAGTATATCAATAAAAATGGAGAAAGTTTAATAAAAGTATTAATGAAAACAGATGATGCCAGACATTAAAATGATATACATTTTTTTAATCTTTATTCACTTTTGAGAGACAGAGAGAGACAGAGCATGAGTAGGGGAGGGGCAGAAAGAGAGAGGAGGACACAGAATCCGAAGCAGGCTCTAGACTCTGAGATGTCAGCACAGAGGCCAAGGCGGGGCTCGAACCCATGATCCGTGAGATTGTGACCTGAGCTGAAGTCGGATGTTCAACCGACTGAGCCACCCAGGTGCCCCTAAAATGATATACATTTAAAGTCAACCCGTATACTGAAATTAACATTCACAAATTAAAAAAATAATAACAAAAGGAAAAATTACATACTGTTGAGAAGAAAACATAGTAAATATAGTACTTGAAGCATACAATTTTATCAAGGAGTGATTTGACAGATGTGAGCTATATCAGACTTGTGAATGAAGGTCAAATCACCTATTGAAAATTTCAGAATGTCTCACAGAGAGGGAAACAACTAAATTCTGCTTCCAGGAGACTCACTTAAAACAAGGTGTTTTTAAAATGAATAAATATTTTTTATTTACATCTTAGTTAATATAGAGTGCAATATTGGTTTCAGAATTGGAATTCAGTGATTCATACAACACCCAGTGCTCATCACAACTGCCCTCATCACAAGTGCCCTCCATAATACCCATCATCCATCTAGCCCATCTCTCATCCATCTCCCTCCATCAACCTTCAGTTTGTTCTCTACCTTTAAGATTCTCTTGTGGTTTGTTTCCCTTTCTTCTCTTTTCCCCCCACTTCCCATACATTCATCTGTTTCGTTTCTTAAATACATAAAGACAAGATAAGTAAAAACAAGAAGAAAATAGGCATTGCTATTTGAACATCAGGCAAAATAGAATACAATAGGATTAAATATACAAAGGTGTGCATTTTTTTAATGTTAAAAGCCACAAACCACCACATGTATGATTACATATGCACCAAATAATACTGCAGTGGACTTAACAAGCAGAAAAAGGGGATAAAATGTAGACAAAGACAGAAACACAAATATATCAGAAGAGTTTAATGCATTGTTCTCAGGAAAGGGCTAATAAAGTAGACACATAAACAAGAATATAGAAGAAACTTAAAATGTAATCAATAATTAGACCTATGGAACCTAAAACTTTGCCACCTGATTAATAGAGAATATACTTTATTCAAGAGTGAAAATGGCTATTAACAAAAATTGTCAATTAAATCACAAAAAAATCAGTAGTTTAGTTCTTAAAGTAGAAACTCTGCCAACAACAGTCTCCGATCATAATCATTGTATCTAAAAAAAATACAAAAATTATTTTTATATAGCTCCATTTCACTGATTTTTTTAAATTAAGCAACTCAAGTGTGAAAGAAGTGAAAAATTATATAATTTCTAAAAAAATAAAGACTACATTAAATTTTATAACTCATAAGATATATTTATTGTGGTAATTAGGGAAAATTCATAGCCTAAAACACTGTATCGGTGTGCCTGGGTGGCTGAGTCGGATAACCATCTGACTTCGGCTCGGATCATGATCTCATAGTTTGTGGATTCGGGCCCTGCATAGGGCTCTGTGTTGATAGCTCCAAGCCTGGAGCCTGCGTTGGATTCTGTGTCTCCTTGTCTCACTCTGCCCCTCCCCCACTCATGCTCTGTCTCCCTCTCTCTCAAAAATGAATAAAAAACATTAAAAAAAGTTAAAAAAAAGAACACACTTGTATCAATAAAATTGTAAGAAATAAGTAAAATTTATTAATTTACTTCAATTGATTGAAATGATTTTCAATGACCTAAAAATGAAACCAAAACAAAAAACATACTTGAGAATCCACATTTTATAAGCATAAGTGTGAAACGTTTAATAAGCATAGAGCCCATTAATTATTTTAAAGCACCAAAAATTGAGGGAACTTTCAAACTTCTGCAAAATAAGGATGACAGTGACACATTATTGATAGCATTGTCAACAGCACATGTATAAGAAAATTACAAATCAATATTTTTAATGAAAGTTATAAATTTCTTAATAAAATATAAAGAAAATGAACTATAGTAGAAAAATGATACAACATGACAAAATGTGAAAAATATTTCTGGGATACAAGTTCATTTCAATGGTAAAAAAATTATTACTATAATTTACTATATTAATAGAGTAAAGGTGAAAATTTTATCTTCATAAAGATGAAATTCTATTGAAAACTCAATATCAATTCATTAAAAATAAGAAAATGTGGACTGAGGGTACCCTTGTGTTAACAATCACAGCCTATATTTTAGTATGAAAACTTATGTCTTCCAATTGGATCATGCATCTAAATATTACAAAACATACACACAGATACTAAAAGAAAACATGGGTAAATTCATTATGCTAATCTTAATGTATGAAATTGTTTTTAATAATATAAAATCTAGAAGAAATAAAATAAAATATTAACTTCAATTAGATTTTAAAATTTTGGTCATGGAAATATGCGACAAGAAAAATCAAAAGGCAAATGACAGTGAATATACGATACACATTAGCATTGTTAGTCACAAATAGTGTGCTTGAGTTAATGTGAAGACAAAAAAAAACTTTACCAAAAAATGGACAGATGTAAAGAGATAACTAATAAAAAGAGTATGAAAATCACCTGTGAATCTTTCCTATGAAAGATTTTTAATCTCACACATCATAAGTGAATAAAAATTAAAAGAATCCTGAGCAACTCTTTCCCATCAATCATAATGACCAAAAATAAAAGGTTGATAGTATGTTAAGATGGGAACAAGGCACTTTCTTATACATTGCTTTGTAAATGCAAAATGTTTTAACCTAATGAATATGAATTTGACTACATGTAACAAAATTGTACATGCTTTACCGTTCAATCCAATCATCTCCAATAACAGGAATATACATCGGCACAAGGTTATTCAACGTTATGTATAAAAGAGCACAAAAAAACAGCATAGAGACTATGCTGCATTTTATATTGAAAGAAAAGGGAAATAAGAAAACATCCATTTGTCCCCATACTTTTGCAAAAAGAAATACAGGAAGGATAAAGCAGAAGCCTGGAGTAAAAATAGGGAGAGGGTTGAAAGGATCACGGGTGAGATACACCCATAAAAATACTTTTTTAATATATAATTTTAAATACTGGGGTCATGTTAATGTCTTAATAGACATAATATAAAATAAAATACAAAGCAAATAAAATCCTAACATAGATGGATGTGGTATTTAAAAAATTGTGTGGAGATTACACAATAATCTCCAAATAAAACTCATCTCTACAAGGTGTTGACTTCCATTTCAAGGTTTGGTATTTGTTGTTGTATATAATTTTTCATGTTTTAGATTGTCTGAATCCTGAGGTACTGGCCATATTTATAGTATGAAAGGTATATGATGGTTTAGTTGAGTAGAAATCTGGAATTATTTGACTCACCAGTACCCTAACAATTCCCATCACGTCTGACTAAAAGTAACAATTGGCATACTTCATGGAAACTCTCAAATATACACAATACAGCATAGTATAACAATAGGTTTCACAGCTCTGTTAAATGTGCTCTGTAAAGTAAGTTGCTTATCACTTTTTAGGCAATGACTCTTTAAAACTTTAAAGTTTGACTTCTGATTCTAAAACTATGCACAGACTTTTATTATTCTGTTTCCCACTTGCCTGTCTATGTAATTGTGTACTGTTCTCAGTTTTTCCACTACAAGGATAGAAGCTGCATAAATCCTGTTATATTTGCAAACCTCAGGTCAGCATTAAAAATGATGAACAATATTTCTGTATTTGAAAATGGCCTTGTTGAGGCTGAGAAAAGAACCAGAGGCAATTAAATGCTTTTTATTTTTGTCACTGCTTAATATAAGGCTTTATTTTTCATCTCTGTGTTTAATATGGGGATATAAATAAAATTAGATGAACTAATATTAATGAAACCTGTAAATAAGTAAGTAGTTGGAGGTGAAAAGTTCAACAATCAATAGAAAACTCAATAATGAGGAAAAGAGAATATATGGCAATGAATGGTTATCTACGTATTAACTCAGATGAGTAGAGTACATCATTAATAATACCAAGAGCTGGGTTCAGTTTTCACATGAGTTTTATTTTAGATAATAGCAAGAAGCTATGTTCCATCATCTTGGCTCTTTCCAATATGTACGTTGTTTTGTTTTAAGTCAGGCAGGCAATTGTATGAGAGCCAATTAACAGTTATTTGAACACCTATCATACTCAACATTCTGATCTCAATGACTGGATGCAGCAGGGAAATGATGATATGAAATACCTTTTTCAGTCCACACAACTTAGAAGATAACATGAGTAAAACACCAAGATGCCAGAGCTAAGGAGAAAGTTTTAGCCCTGTAATTCAGAAAATGCTTAGCTGAGGTCTGTATTCAGCTCCACTAAAATCTGGAAGCGATTCTTTCTGCCAAGAGGAGATTTTGATTATATACACCTATCCATTACTTAATGGCTTTACTTTGTGTAAATTGTCTCTGAGAAACCTACAACTCAGCAAACACTATTAAACTAAGTGCCAATTTTAATATTTTTATCCTAGTATATTTCCATAATTACATAAAAGATGCACAATACAACAAAAAATGTATAGCCTTTATTCATATTAACATTTTGCTCATTTGCTTCTTTACAGCTCCTTCCCCCTACACACAAATTTTTTTTTCTGAATCACGTAATAGAAATTTAGATTCAGGGGCACCTGGGTGGCGCAGTCGGTTAAGCGTCCGACTTCAGCCAGGTCACGATCTCGCGGTCCGCGAGTTCGAGCCCCGCGTCAGGCTCTGGGCTGATGGCTCAGAGCCTGGAGCCTGTTTCCGATTCTGTGTCTCCCTCTCTCTCTGCCCCTCCCCCATTCATGCTCTGTCTCTCTCTGTCCCAAAAATAAATAAACGTTGAAGAAATAACAGCTTTGTTTAAAAAAAAAAAAAAAGAAAAGAAATTTAGATTCAGAGTCTAGAAATACTTTAGTATATATTATGCTAATGTTTAATGCAGCATAGGCCTAGTCCAGAATCAATTTGAGAAGGCACCACACAACAGTATAAATAATGGGAGGTATGTTTCATGGTAACCAAAGTCAACCACATAAATCTAATACTTCTCACATAAGGCTGGTCACTTTGAAAGGTGACGGTTACACATAGTAACATTTCTTTCACTTCAAGATATTTTTGGTTTATACTGAAACTTGATGGTTCTGTATACTAAAACAGTCCTAAGAACTTTACAAGATTGTAGTTAACTCCCAATTCTGACTCCATTATAACATTATTAAAACTGAAACCTCTTGTTGAATTCCTATCTCTGTTGTTGTTGTTTTTAGTTTACTTATTTTGAGAGAGAGAGAGAGAGAGAGGAAGAGAGGAAGAGAGGCAGAGAGAGGGGGAGAGAGAGAATCCCAAGCAGGTTCCAGGTCGATGTGGGGCTCAAACCTGCGAACCGTGAGATCATGACCTGAGCTGAAATCAAGAATTGGATGCTCAACTGACTGAGCCACTCATGTGTCCTCTATGTTGTTTGTTGACTCAGTATTATGTTTTCAGGTCTGATGAAGCAGCTAACTAACCCTATATAATTTTGCACTCCAGTTATAGTCAGCCTTATTTTCAAGAAGAGTTCGCTTATTCATATCACAATGGACTCATGGATTCCTACAGAATTTAATGAGTTAGAATCAATTTCCATTATGATTTTTGATGCTCAAAATGTTCTCTTTTAGCCCATGGAAATTTTTTAAGCTAACTTTTGTGACTTTTGTCATGGTCTAATCATTCTTTGAGTTCTCATTTTCTGGTACAAAAACATACCCCAGTCTCCCCTTGTTTCCCTCCCTAGCACTAGAACCTAAAATTTCTTCAAGGAATTCTGTTTTCTGGAAAATGGTGGAAAACAATTTTTGGAAACTAAGATCTAGATCTTCATGTGCTCATTGTTATTTTAATGTTGCTTTACCTGTGCCCTCATGGTAGAGAAAATGAGCTTTATGTAGGAATGCACACACACACACACACACACACACACACACACACACATACACACAACTATGCACTCATCAACAGCTATCAAGATCAGTGAGCACACTAACTTCTCTAATTCCATAGTTGTAACTAATTCCCTTCTCCAACAGGGAGAGTATCAGTCTCCCTTTTTTCTCAATAAGCTACTTATTTATTTGGTCTGTTTATAGTATGTAATCAAGCAGTGGCACTGTGTGCAGACACCCTTCTCAATTTGTTTGAGTTCCAACAATTCCTGGGTTCTTCCACTTTATCACTACCTACACATCTCACCTTATTGGACTCTGATACCACACAATGAGTCACCACTTCCATCATGCAAAATCCCTCCTTGGGGATTCCACTTTGGAAAAGTGCATGGATGCCACTCTCCTCAAACTAACTGAACACTGACACCCCACTCCTGAGCTTGTGACCATAACCTCCCATGTGGAATCACCAATGCAGTACTAGCCTCATGCCAGTTTGCACCCTGAGCTGGTTCACTTCTTAGCTCCTCACACCTTATACTACATCATTGCCACCTATCCTGGTAAGGATGCCCTTCACTAGACCCTGACACCCATACTGCTTAAATAATTATGAAAACATGTGCTTTGGTTTCAGAAATTATATATCCTTTGAAATTTAAGTTGATTAATGACTCTGACACTCTTTACAAATAAAATACTTAAGATTTTCTTAAATATTTTTTTGATTTTAAGCATTTAAAAGAAAAAAACAATAAAAACCACTATTAAAAGCTGATTAGTACTTGAATGCTTATCCATAATTTGGTTATTATAAATAGTGCTGCGGGTACCTAGGTGGCTCAGTCGATTAAGCGTCCAACTTCAGCTCAGGTCACAATCACACAGTTTGTGTGTTCGAGCCCTGCATAGGCTCTCTGCTGTCAGGACAGAGACTGTTTCAGATCTCTGATCCCCTTCTCTCTCTGCTCCTTCCCAGCTTGTGTTCTCTCTCTCTCTCTCTCTCTCTCTCTCTCTCTCTCTCTCTCTCTCAAAAATAAATAAATATTGTAAAAAATATAAATAATGCTGCAATAAACATAGGAGTTTATGTATCTTCTCAAATTAGTGTTTTCATATTCTTTGGGCAAATACCAGTAGTGGAATACTAGATTATATGGTAGTTCTATTTTAAGTTTTTTGAGGTACCTCCATACTCTTTTCCACAGTGGCTGCCCCAGTTTGCATCCCCACCAGTAGTTTGCAAGGGTTCCTTTTTCTTCACCACCTAAGTGTTCGTTGACATATGAATAGATGAAGAAAGTGTGATATATACATAATGGAATATTACTCAGCCATTAAAAAGAACGAAATCCTGCCATTTGCAACAACACGGATGGAACTAGAGGGTATAATGCTAAGTGTAATAAGTCAGTCAGAGAAAGACAGGTACCAGATTAGTACCTGTTTCTCATATGAGAAACATATGAACAAACAAACAAAAAAGATACAAACAAACAAAAAACCCCACAGATTCTTAAATATAGGGAACAAACTGATGGTTATCAGAGGGGAGGTGGGTCAGGGGGTGGGTGAAACAGGTAAAAGGGATTAAGAGTATACTTATCATGATGTGCACTGAGTAATATATAGAATGGTTGATTCACTATATTGTACATCAGAAACTAATATAACACTGTATGTTAATTATACTGGAATTAAAAATGTTTTAAAACTATGGGGCGCCTGGGTGGCGCAGTCGGTTAAGCATCCGACTTCAGCCAGGTCACGATCTCGCAGTCCGTGAGTTCGAGCCCCGCGTCAGGCTCTGGGCTGATGGCTCAGAGCCTGGAGCCTGTTTCCGATTCTGTGTCTCCCTCTCTCTCTGCCCCTCCCCCGTTCATGCTCTGTCTCTCTCTGTCCCAAAAATAAATAAACGTTGAAAAAAAAAATTAAAAAAAATGTTTTAAAACTAAACATTTATGGCAAAAAGACCAATAACCCAATTGAAAAATAAAAAAAAAAAAAGAAAAGAAAAGCATACTAGCACTTTGATATTTCGTGAGTTACAAATGTTCTAATACAAATGGGTATATTTATTATTTTTTTTAATGAGCTTGGGTTACATATAATTATCAAAATCTTTTATTCACATTAGGATCTGGTTTAAATCCTTAACAATTTTCTTATATTTATTTATTCACATTGGTTACCTTGTTTTCATGACTTTCTAAGTACCAGAAAACCTGCTGGGAAATTTGACCTATCTGCTCCGTGTGTTCTAGCATTTCACCTGGGAAACCATTTTGACTCTTGTAAACATTGGTATCTAGTTGCCATGTGTTTATATATGTTAGGAACAAAAGCACACACACATGCAATATACACCTATTATTTTTTAACTTAGAAAGTGAGTATCACTCTCAATATACATCTCTGGCACTTAATTGTGTTTTTTTTTTTCCTGTTCTACTACATTTTAAGGCTCATCTATCTATATTATTGTATTTGTCCCAACTCAATCATGTTATAGCTATATAATATTCTATTTTGCTCATACCTACATTTTCTGCCAATGAAATCAAGTTACTTTTCTGAAATTCATTATGAACATCTTGGCAGTATATCCTAGAGTATATATGATCAAATTTCCCCTTTGTGTATACTGGCAAATAGAATTTCTAGGTTGCAGTGTATGTAATATGTCAGCCTTCACAAGTAGAACCCACTTAAACAATCCCAACAGTAATGTATCATCTGTAGTCACATCCTAATACTCATCTCTGTTAGATTATTTATATTAATGGATATAAAATGTTTTGTATAACTTTATTCATAATTTAAAGTTCATAATTCTTAGCCTCCTCCCTCCTGGCATGATTTTAACCATAAAACATAGACAGTTAGGGTTTTCTCATTAAATCAGCTGAAGCTCCAGATAATGTTTAATGGGCCATAATTTAGGTCCAAAGTTAAAAATTTCATTTCTTTCTTCAGTTTCTTTGCAACTTTGTATTCATCGTTCAGGTGGCCAGACCCTTCTCATGTACTTTAATTTTGGAATCTTCACTGTTTCTGAAAAAGATGCCTATATTGAGTGTTGTGTCTTTATATTTTATACTGTTATTATTTTAAAATTTCAACTCTGCCTCCTGAGTTTTCTCATTTTACAGTAGATACAAACCTAGTATAAAGTTCTTTATTCTGAAGTTGGCCTGATGTGGTTTGATTTAATATAAATATTTTGTGGTCAATTATGATTTCTCAAATTATCTGTAATTATCATTGACCCACATTACTGACATCCTGCCATGGTCAATAAATTCACATATTATCTTACTGATTTTATAATTTTTAGGATATTGTAATGGGTTTGGGCATAAATTCATAAGTCTATCAAGTCCAATAATATATAGACGAGTTCTGAAACAGACATACAGATCAGTGGAAGGTAATATGAAGTCCAGAAATAAATTCATTAATATTGTGGCATGGTCAGGAAAGATTTTTGACTCCTTAATATACATTGACAGTGTGTATGTAACATTGGCTCTTTACTATATTTCCAAATTTGGTAATTTATATCTGAGTAAATTTAAAAATGATTATATCTCATATGAGTATTTTAGCAGTAAACTTACATGAATTTATTAAACTACAACCTCACCATATAACTTATTAACTATAAGTCTTACTTTAAATTTCCTGTATCAAACAATAATTTGACTTTTTAATCATGTAATGAAAGAATTTTTTATGATAACTAAAACATTTAATTTAATAATATCAATACATGATGAATAGCTAGGTTCAAAATAGAGCCTCCTTTAGGAGAGTGTTATTTAAAGTATTCATGAATAGTATGTCACAGTGTTTGTGCTATGTGCAAGTGTTTGTTTTTGTGAGATTTAAAATTTGGCTTCTTCTATAGGCTTTGTTATTCTAACATGTGATTTAGTATATCAAAATAAACTGTAGTTGTCCTTCCTTTTCCTCTTCTCTTTCCCTCTCTGAAACTCCAATCCACAAGCCACTAGGTAGGACTGAGTGAGGCAGGTGCTTATGTTTATAGGTGTGTTGAAAAGGAGTCAAGGTGCTTCATAATCTGAATCAGAGCCCAAATAGAGTGAAGATGATGTTCAAATGAAAATAGTGTTCAAATGAAAAAGGCAGCCCAGCAAGGGGTATTGGTACCAGAACAGGATCAGCAAAGAAATCACTCCTGGACAGGAGAGATGGCAAAAGTGGCAGCAGCTGCCCAGCCCAGAAAATTGAAATTGGAACAGAATTAGAAGGGCATCTGTCCCCCTGGGGAGTCTGCAGCCTGGCTTAGGATATAATACCCAAGAGGAGTAAGGGGAGTATCCATTGTGTATTATAGTTGCTCAGGGTAGGGAATAAGTACACAAGTGGAGGTAATAACACCAAGGAATGAGGAACAGCTCACTACTGGGTTTTAAAGACCCCAAAAAGTATGAAACTGGCATGCAAAAGGCAAGAAGGTGGAAATGGAGAAAAAAATAAAATAAACCCTGTGCTGTTAAATTCAAATTAGAGATATCATTGTAAGCTCAGAGATTTCAACATACCCAAATAAATGTGGCAATAAATGCAAATATGTGTATATGCCTGCGTATGTGTATGTGTTCCTAGCTCTGTCTATGCAGTGTTCCTATGGGCAGTGACACACCAATAGCAAGGAGCACACCTAGCAGCAAAATCTGCTTTACTATACTCTAGTCTCCATTAAAACAATCCATGATTCTTTGGAGAAATAATCCATTCTAGGGGAGGGACAAAGAAAGTATAAAAAGTGACTGGGTTATTTTGTTGGCCAGAAAACAAAGAAGATTTAAACAGTGATGAGTACATGCCAAAGAATACAGAAGTCAGCCTACAGAGATGCTCACTGTGCAAATTTGAGTGTCAAGTGATGCCATTAATAGATTATGCCCCATTAAATACAGTAAGAATTCATGAGTCTATACTAATACAAATTAGTGAAGAGTTTGATGAAGTCTCAGAATATCTTCATCGCAAGTACTTATATACAAAAAGAAAGAGGGAAAAGAGTAACTTTAGAGATCATAATACTAGCATGTGACATCTTAATCAAGTGCTCAAAATCAAAATCAATAAACCGGTAATGAGACAAATTGAAATGGTGTGCCCTTATAGGCTCGGATGGGAAGGACACAGCATCACTCTTTTGTTATACCTGCCAAAGATGCTTAATCTGAATCTAATTATGATGAAATATCTGAGAATCTCAAATTGAAGGGCATTATATAAAACAACTGGCTTTTAATATCCCATGTGTCAAGGTCATGAAAGTCAAGGTAAAACTGGGAACTATTCCAGATTGAATGAAACTATAATGACATAACACATTATTGCATATGTGTAATTCTGGACTGTCTCCCTTTCTTGTAATTGATATTACTAAACTAATTGAAGAAATTTGAATAGTCTCAGGAATAGTTGGTGGTAATATATTAATACGAATCCCTGATATTTATGTTTATGTTGTAGCTTTCTAGAACATAATTATTAATAAGAAATATACACAAAAAATGTTTTTGTGAGTGATGGAGCATTGTATTAGCAACTTACACTTAGGTGATTCAGAAAAGAAAGTTAATGTACTTGCCAGTTTTATTAACTCTGAGTTTGTTTCATATTTTTTTCTAAGTATAAAAATGTAATTGAGTTACACACATACAATTGCCTACAATGCTTTAGAAATATTGTACATAATTGCATTTATTTTGCTACTGCAAGATAGAAATTGTGCCTCTAGATTCAATTTACAAGATGGATAGAAAAACACATTTTTCCCAAAACCATATGTTTCATTTAATTAATATTTTTATTATAATTAGTGTTTTATTATATAGTGAATAATCCATAGAGGTGCATTCCAACTTGATACATTTTTCCATCTTCCAGTGTTCACAAAAATTAAAGGACCTTGTAGTGTTTTCAAAGACTGTACAAAATACGTTGATTCAGAATTTAGTCACAACCATAAAATGCCATTAAAGCATGTAATGGCTAGTTAAAATCAAATAAATAGAATCATTTTGTAAGTTAGTGCCTTCGAAAATTAGACTTTTAACATTTATGTTTTCTTATAGAGGAAATAAGAAGTTTGATATAAAGTAAATAATAAATAAATAATAACGTTTGATATAACTTTAAGACCAAAAAAAAACCCCTGAAAGTTGCCAGAAGGACATCATTCATTAAAGTAATCTATCAATAATTGGTACAGATCATTAGCAATATTAATTCCAACATCGTTCTTTCTCCTGCATGGAAATTAATTTTAGAAAATTATATTCCTAATTCCCCATTACTCAGAAGTTGAATTAATAACAATAATAGTTTTACTTAGTGATGCTATTTCATGGTATATATTGCATTCTCATTTATTTATTCAAAGAATCACAACCACCCTACATGATGGATTATTATCCTCATTTTATACACAAAGATACTAATTTTCAGAATGTAAGGAAAGGTTGTCCTAGGTTATGTAGGGAGGGGGGGTGTCTTGCATTTGTAAGCCAACTGGACTAGCTTCCAAACCCTTGAATTATTACAACCTATTGCATTGTTTCATTACTTTCACCTAGTGCAGTATATTTTCCTATGCAACATTGTCAAAGGATATTTTTGTGTTGATGTACCTTTTTTATCATTCATGTTATTTATTTACTTATTTTTATTTACTTATTTTATTTACTTGTTTTTATTTTTTTTTTATTCTTAAGTTGTTTAACATATAGCATAGTCATGGCTTCAGGAATAAAACCCAATGATTCATCTCTTACATATGACGCCCAGTGCTTATCCCAAATGTATGTCACTCATTTAACCCACCCCCCTCATAAGAGACTCTTAAATAACAGAGAACAAACTGAAGTCAATGGGGGTGTTTATGTACCTTTAACAGCAGTTTCTAGTAGTCACTTCACAGATTATCCATGATCCTCTCCCTCACTTTTGAACTGCTATTGAATTATGGGAGTTGGTTGGAAATCTTCGGAGAATCAACCTTCACTAATCAGGTACTCTATATCTTGTGTCACATGAATATTAAAAATACAGTTAAAAAGATCTTTGGGTTATTGGGAAAGAAAGTCACAGCCTTTTATTTTATAAACATTTAATATGACTATATATATATATAAATGGAGGGTATAAATAGGTTATTAGAAATTAGAAATAGTGTCTTTGTCTGTTTGATGGTTAGATTTAATTACAGATTCAGTTTTAGTGGATTTAAATGTTTGACAAAGGTCAAGTTAGTTGTCATGACCAATGCCTCCTGGTATTCTTACTTGTTATTACCTGATGCCATATGCCATTAGACTGCAGCAAAAGACCTCAGCACAATCTTAGATTTTCCTTTGCATATTGCTTATTGCACTATGTTTAGCAAAACATAGATTTGTGATATTTTCATTATTTCTTAAACAGTCCAGCATTTTAGTTTAGTTTAGTATTTAAAGTTTATTTATTTTGAGAGAGAGAGAGAGAGAGAGAGAGGGAGAGAGAGAGTGCATGTGCACGCATGAGTTGGGGCGTGGGTGGGGAGAGTGAGAGGAAGAGAGATAGAATCCCAGGCAGGCAACATGCTCAGGGCAGAGCCTTATCTGGCGCTCAATCCCACAAACCTTGAGACATGACCTGAGCCAAAATCAAGAGTTTGACACTCAACTGACTGAGCCACCCAGGCACCCCTTAAACAACCCAGTATTTTAATAACAAACGTGAGATACCCAGGGACAGTTTGTTTTAGAGCATCCAGTCCTTCAGAGAATTTACTTCATGATACCCAGATTTAGACATTGTATTGTATTTGTCATGTAACAAATGTCTTTCTAAATTCAGGAAGTCTACATAGTAGTCTTATGTCTCCAACTGAGCTAAGTGAAAGTATGTGTATTCTTACAATTAGTATCCTTAAAATTTCTTTATAATTACAATTCTGTATATAGGTTTTTTCCTTGCTTACATGGGATAAAGGTTGAAAATGTCAGGTTTATTAAATAATATAAAATATATTAATAGGTACAATTCACTAACCAAAATAACTACTCATTTTAATTAGTTAATCAAAAATATAAACTAAATGCCTAGCAAGTATTGTATACTTGTTCTATATATTTCCACAGAAATATGTGCTTCATTCTTTTTTTTTAAATTTTTTTCTAATTTACATCCAAATTAGTTAGCATATACTGCAACAATGATTTCAGGACTAGATTCCTAAGTGCCCCTTACCCATTTAGCCCATCCCCTTTCCTGCAACCTCCCCAGTAATCCTGTTTGTTCAACATATTTATGAGTCTCTTCTGTTTTGTCCCCTTACCTGTTTTTATATGATTTTTGTTTCCCTTCCCTTATGTTCATCGGTTTTGTCTCTTAAAGTCGTCATACGAGTGAAGTCATATGATTTTTGTTTTTCTCTGACTAATTTCACTTAGCATAATACCCTCCAGTTCCATCCATGTAGTTGCAAATGGCAAGATTTCATTCTTTTTGATTGCCCAGTAATATATATATATATATATATATATATATATATATATATATATATACACACATATATATATATACATACACACACACACACATACACACACACACACACACACACACACACACACACACTACATCTCTTTATCCATTCATCCATTGATGGACATGGGCTCTTTCCATACTTTGGCTGTTGTTGATAGTGCTCCTGTAAACATTGGGGTGCATGTGTCCTTTGAAACAGCATACTGTATCCCTTGGATAAATACCTGTTAGTGCAATTATTGGGTCGTAGGGTAATTCTATTTTCAGTTTTTTGAGGAACCTCCATACTGTTTTCCAGAGTGGCTGCACCACCTTGCCCTCCCACCAGCAGTGCACAAGAGATCCTCTTTCTCTGCATCCTCACCAACATCTGTTGGTGCCTAAGTTGCTAATGTTAGCCATTCTGACAGATGTAAGGTGGTATCTCATTGTGGTTTTGATTTGTATTTCCCTGATGATGAGTGAAGTTGAGTATTGTTTCATGCGTCTGTTGGCCATCTGGATGTCTTCTTTGGAGAAGTGTCTAGTCATGTCTTTTGCCCATTTCTTCACTGGGTTATTTGTTTTCTGGGTGTTGAGTTTGATAAGTTCTTTATAGATTTTAAATACTAACCTTTACGGATATGTCGTTTGCAAATATCTTCTCCCATTCTGTCAGTTGCCTTTTAGTTTTGCTGATTGTTTCCTTCACTGTGCAGAAGCTTTTTATTTTGATGAGGTCCCATTAGTTCATTTTTTCTTTTGTTTGCCTTGCCTCTGGAGATGTGTTGAGTAAGAAGTTGCTGCGGGCAAGATCAAAGAGGTTTTGCCTGCTTTCTCCTCAAGAATTTTGATGGCTTTCTGTCTTACATTTAGGTCTTTCCTCCATTTTGAGTTTATTTTTGTGTATGGTGTAAGAAAGTGGTCCACGTTCATTCTTCTGCATGTCGCTGTCCAGTTTTCCCAGCACCACTTGCTGAAGAGACTGTCTTTATTCCATTGGATATTCTTTCCTGCTTTGTCAAAGATCAGTTGGCCATACGTTTGTGGATCCATATCTGGGTTCTCTATTCTGTTCCATTGATCTGAGTGTCTTTTCTTGTTCCAGTATCATAATGTCTTGATGATTACAGCTTTGTAGTATAGCTTGAAGTCTGGGATTGTGATCCCTCCTGCTTTGGTTTTCCTTTTCAAGATTGCTTTGGCTATTCAGGGTCTTTTCTGGTTCCATACAAATTTTAGGATTATTTGTTCTAGCTCTGTGAAGAATGCTGGTGTTATTTTGATAGGGATTGCATTGAATATGTAGATTGCTTTGGGTAGTATCGACATTTGAACAATATTTGTTCTTCCTATCCAGGAGCATGGAATCTTTTTCCATTTTTTTTGTGTCTTCTTCAATATTTCATAAGCTTTCTATAGTTTTCAATGTATAGATTTTTCACCTCTTTGGTTAGACTTATTCCTAGGTATTTTATGGGTTTTGGTGCAACTGTAAATGGGATCAATTCCTTAATTTTCTTTCTGTCGCTTCATTGTTGGTGTATAGGAATGCAACCCATTTCTGTGCATTGATTTTATAACCTGCAACTTTGCTGAATTCATGAATCAGTTCTACCAGTTTTTTTGGTGGAATCTTTTGGGTTTTCCATATAGAGTATCATGTCTTCTGCAAAAAGTGAAAGTTTGACCTCTTCCTGGCCGATTTGGATACCTTTTATTACTTTGTGTTGTCTGATTGCAGAGGCTAAGACTTCCAATACTATCTTGACTAACAGTGGTGAGAATGGACATCCCTGTCTCGTTCTTGACTTTAGGGGGAAAGCTCTCAGTTTTTCCCCATTGAGGATGATATTAACGTTGGGTCTTTCGTATATGGCTTTTATGATCTTGAGGTATGATCCTTCTATCCCTACTTTCTTGAGGGTTTTTATCAAGAAAGGATGCTGTATTTTGTCAAATGTTTTCTCTGCATCTATTGAGAGGATCATATGGTTCTTGTCCTATCTTTTATTGATGTGATGTATCACACTGATTGTTTTGTGGATATTGAACCAGCCCTGCATCCCAGGTATAAGTCCCAGTTGGTCGTGGTGAATAATTTTTTTAATGTATTGTTGGAGCCAGTTGGCTAATATCTTGTTGAGGATTTTTGCATCCATGTCCATCAGGGAAATTGGTCTATAGTTCTCCTTTTTAGTGGGGTCTCTGTCTTGTTTTAGATCAAGGTAATGCTGGCTTCATAGAAAGAATTTGGAAGTTTTTGTTCCATTTGTATTTTTTGGAACACTTTCAAGAGAATAGGTGTTAACTCTTCTTTAAATGTTTGGTAGAATTCCCCTGGAAAGCCATCTGACCCTGACCTCTTGTTTCTTTGGCAGATTTTTGATTACTAATTCGATTTCCTTCCTGGTTATGGGTCTGTTCAAATTTTGTATTTCTTCCTGTTTCAGTTTTGGTAGTGTGTATGTTTCTAGGAATTTGTCCATTTCTTCCAGATTGCCCATTTCATTGGTATATAATTGCTCATAATGTACTCTTATTATTGTTTTTATTTCTGCTAGGTTGGTTGTGATCTCTCCTCTTTCATTCTTGATTTTATTTATTTGGGTCCTTTCCTTTTTCTTTTTGATCAAACTGGCTAGTGGTTTATCAATTTTGTTAATTCTTTCAAAGAACCAGCTTCTGGTTTCATTGATCTGTTCTACTGTTTCTTTGGTTTTGATAGCATTCATTTCTGCTCTAATCTTTATTATTTCCTGTCTTCTGCTGGTTTGGGGTTTTATTTGCTGTTCTTTTTCCAGCTCCTTAAGGTGTTAGGGTAGGTTGTGTATCTGAAATCTTTATCTTTCTTTAGGAAGGCCTGGATTGCTATATACTTCCCTCTTATGACTGCCTCTGCTGCATCCCAGAGGTTTGGGTTGTGGTGTTATCATTTTCATTGGCTTCCATATACTTTTTAATTTCCTCTTTAACTTCTTGGTTAACCCATTCATTCTTTTGTAGTATGTTCTTCAGTCTCCAAGTATTTGTTACCTTTCCAAATTTTTTCTTGTGGTTGATTTCGAGTTTCATAGCATTGTGGTCTGAAAATATGCATGGTATGATCTCGATCTTTTTGTACTTGCTGAGGGATGATTTGTGTCCTAGTATGTGGTCTATTCTGGAGAACATACCATATGCACTGGAGAAGAATGTATATTCTGCTGCTTTAGGATGAAATGTTCTGAATACATCCGTTAAGTCCATCTGGTCCAGTGTGACATTCAAAGCCATTGTTTCCTTGTTGATTTTTGATTAGATGATCTGTCCATTGCTGTGAGTAGGATTTTGAAGTCTCCTACTGTTATGATATTACTATCAATGAGTTTCTTTATGTTTGTGATTAATTGATTTATATATTTGGGTGCTGTCACATTTGGCGCATAAATGTTTACAATTGGTAGGTCTTCTTGGTGGATGGACCCCTTGGTTATGATATAATGCCCTTCTGCATCTCTTGATACAGTCTTTATTTTAAAGTCTATATTGTCTGATATAAGTATGGCTACTCCAGCTTTCTTTTGTTGACCATTAGCATGATAGATGGTTCTCCATCCCCTTATTTTCAATCTGAAGGTGTCTTCAGGTCTAAAGTGGGTCTCTTGTAAACAGCATATAGATGGATCTTATTTTCTTATCCATTCTGTTACCCTGTGTCTTTTGATTGGAGCATTGAGTCCATTGACATTTAGAGTGAGTACTGAAAGATATGAATTGCCATTATGATGCTTGTAGAGTTGGAGTTTCTGGTGGTGTTCTCTGGTCCTTTCTAATCTTTGTTGCTTTTGATATTTACTTATTTATATATTTTCATCTTTTCTCCCTCAGAGAGTCCCCCTTAAAATTTCTTGCAGGGCTGGTTTAGTGGTCACAAACTCCTTTAATTTTTGTTTGTCTGGGAAACTTTTTATCTCTCCTTCTATTTTGAATGACAGCCTTCCTGGATAAAGAATTGTTGGCTGCATAATTTTCTGATTCAGTACACTGAATATATCCTGCCACTCCTTTCTGGCCTGCCAAGTTTCTGTGGATAGGTCTGCTGCAAACCTGATCTGTCTTCCCTTGTAGGTTAGGGACTTTTTTTTCCCCTTGCTGCTTTCATGATTCTTTCCTTGCCTGAGTATTTTGTGAATTTCACTATGATATGCATTATTGATGGTCAGTTTTTGTTTAATACAATGGGGACCTCTGTGCTTCCTGGATTTTGGTGTCTGTGTCTTTCCCCAGGTTAGGAAAGTTTTCTGCTATGATTTTTTCACATAACCCTTCTACCCCTATTTCTCCGCCTTCCTCTTCTGGGACCCCTATGATTCTGGTGCTGTTCCTTTTTAATGAGTCACTGATTTCTCTAATTCTTAAATTGTCTTCTTTTGTCTTAGTCTCCCTCTTTTTCTCTGCTTCATTATTCTCCATAAGTTTGTCCTCTATATCGCTGATTCTCTGTTCTGCCTCATCCATCCTTGCCACCACAGCATCCATCAGTGATTGCAGCTCACTTATAGCATTTTTTATTTCATCCTGACTAGTTTTTACTTCTTTTATCTCTGTAGAAAGTGATTCTAGTCTATTTTCGACTCCAGCTACTATTCTTATTATTGTGATTTAAATTCTGGTTCATACATCTTGCTTGTATCTATCTTGGTTGAATCCCTGTCATTTCTTCGTGCTCTTTCTTTGGGGTGAATTCCTTTGCCTCATTATTTTCAAGGGAGAGAGGGAATTAATGAGGTAGAAAAATTAAAATACAAAAGTTAAAATTAGAAAAATACTAAGATTAAAAAATTAAAAACACACACACAAAAAATCGAATAAATGATGCTAGATCGTAGGTGTGCTTTGGTCTGGGTGTGGAAAATGGTTTGATAGATTAGAGAAAAAAGGGGTGGAACAAAAGGAAATCATTTGAGAATTTGAAAATATGAATACACTGAAGTAGACTAAAATGAAATGATGGCAATAAAATAGAATTTGAAAAAAATTACACAAAATAAAGAATATAGTACAAAAAAATTAAAGGAATATATTTTTAATAAAAATGAAAATAAAAATGAATTTTTTCTCTTTCTGTATTCAAGAAAAATGAAAGAAATGAAAAAGAGAAAAAAGGAAAAAATAAGGAAATAGTTTGAAAATTTGAAACTGTACAGTGTACAGTATACACTGTTATAGACTAAACTAAAATGATGGAAGTAAAATAGAATTTCAAAAAATTTACATAAAAGTACGGGGCGCCTGGGTGGCTCAGTCGGTTAAGCGTCTGACTTCGGCTCAGGTCATGATCTCGCGGTTCATGAGTTCAAGCCCCGCATCAGGCTCTGTGCTGACCGCTCAGAGCCTGGAGCCTGTTTCAGATTCTGTGTCTCCCTCTCCCTCTGCCCCTCCCCTGTTCATGCTCTGTCTCTCTCTGTCTCAAAATAAATAAACGTTAAAAAAATTACATAAAAGTAAAAAATTTGAAGAAAAATATTTTTAATAAAAATTGAAAATAAAAATGAATATTTTCTCTTTCTGTATTCAAGAAGAAGAAAAAAGTGAAAAAGAGAAAAAAAGGAAGAATATTGAATAGATGGACCTGCTAACAGATTGAAATAGGACTGAAATTACTTCGTTTTCCTCTAGAAGTGAGACTATGAAGTGCTTTATAGTCCATAAACTAAGTAGGCGGTGAGACTTTTGTTCTTGAAGAGCAAAGTTGGCCCAGTTGAGCGGGGCTTACTGTAATGGCTCCATTCTCCACTAGATGGCACTGCTAGTCTACTGGGGTATAGTGTTGTGGCGCTCCTAGGTGCATATACGCATGCGGTGGAGTGGTGAAAATGGTGTCACCTAGCTACTCAGTCTCTAGTATCGGAACTCTGTTCTACCCAATCGGTAACCGTGCACCCATCCTGTCTTCAGTTTTTGTCCAGTCTCCACTCTTTCACTTTCCGTGACCAAGCCCTAGACAGTACCTCTTTCCAAGTTTTGTCTCAGATGTACCTGTTTTCCCCGGCCCATTACATCTGAAGAACTGTGGCTTTGACCCCTTCTGCCCCTCTGCAGGAAGGTCTCACAGAGCAATGGCCAAATGTTGGCTGCACCCAGCAACACTTGCTGGACCCTGCTGCTGCCGGTGCCCTGAGACTGCGTCCAGGTGCCAGCCCACCCCAGAAAAAGTTCGCGAGGTAGTGTAGAGCCAGAGTTTCAGAGATTATTATAAATCACAACACACATCTGGCACCAGGCTTCACCATTAATGACCTTATTCCAGCACCAACGAATGTGGCTGTTCTCTGGGGTCTGCTGGGACCAGGTGGCCTCAACAGTCTCTACCAAATGTCTTTCCAGCAGTGGAACCGCTTTTCCCTGTGTGGCCCAAGAACCCCCCTGACCCCACTCTGTTCCTGGGGTTCACCCTTCACACCAGAGCACTGCCAGGTATCGAGCTTGGGAGCTGCAGACTCTGCACTCTCCTTGTTTACAGTCTTAATGGAATAAACCCTCTCCTTTCTCCTTTCTCCCTTTTTAGTTTAGTCCCTGTGGCTGTTTCCAATTTTCCACTTTATCTCCAGCTGCTTTTGGGGAGGGGTGCTTTTCCCGTATACTCCCCCCCCCCCGCCCATCTCTGTCCTCTCTCTGCCAGAAAAAGCACCTCCCTTCCCACGGCTTCTCTCTCCACCGGTTCTCTGCACCACGTACCTGCTGAATTCTGTGCAGATTGTTGTGTTAATCCTCAGATAAGTTTTCTAGGTGTGCAGGATGGTTTAGTGTTGGTCTGGCTGTATTTCATGGATGTGAGACACACAAAAAACTTCCATGCTGTTCTGCCATCATGGCTCCTTTGCTGCTTCATTGTATAAAGAAGCTAATGTCACAGTAGAGGAGAGACACATAATTTAATTTATTGGGAATTTTGTGAATAATTTAAAAAATTCACATTACCTACAAATGTATTAGCATCCTCTTCAAATAATTTCGCTTTTGCAAGGGAAACAAAATGTACTTTTTGTTCATTTAACTTTTTATGTTTAAATCCCCAAACTAATTTTGTCACTTTTGCTCGATCCAAATCTGTGACATAACAAATTAAAAAAAAAATACAAAAAGATATCACTCTAAAATGTATCCTCTGATAGGACAAATTTTCCAAGTCCATTATAATGTGTTTTGAGCTGTAGGCATTCATTACAGTATTACAACAGCCTGAAGGAATTTTAGTTTGTGCTCCATTCGGTAGTGTGATCAATATACATCTCCGTTTTTCATCTCAGCATTTAGGGTGAAATAAAACCACAGCTACATAACATGTTTGTCATTTCTGGGTTTAGCTCAAATCCTTGAGGTTGTTTTTGTATTTTGATACTCTTGTGCAAAAATAGTTTTCCATTCAGCATTTTTACAAAGTCAAAGTATCTCTCATCCAGTGTTCTCAGGATGAAATGGTTGAATGTTTTAATAGAAAAGATAATGTAATTAAAAGAAAAAGTGACACCTAGTTTTTCACTTATAACAAAAATTAGAAACATAAATTGGTTCTCAAAAATTATCCATAAACTGGATATACCAGTTTTGTTTTAAAATTGACACTGTGTAAAATATTAACCATTACCCAGAAGTGAATATTCAAATACATCAGGAAGTTTTCCTTCTTGAAAACTCGCAGGCATTGTATAATAAATATGCAGGAATTGACAAAAGATTGTAATTTATTTTAATAAAATGTTGCATAGAATTGTGTTTTCCATTTTACTGAATGAATATAAATATGAACAATGGACCTGCCATAAAAAGGATGTGACATAAAAAAATTATAGAAGACTGGTTCAGTGCAACAGCAGGCATCTGGGACATAAATAATTCTATGGATAATATTTAGATAGCAAATTTAAATGTTACTAATTATTAATTAAAAATACAGGGGCACCTGGGTGGCTCAGTCAGTTAAGCATCTGTCTTCACCTCAGGTCATGATCTCTCGGTTCATCAGTTAGAGCCCCGTGTTGGGCTCTGTGCTGACAGCTCAGAGGCTGGAACTTGCCTCAGATTCCATGTCTCCCTTTCTCTCTGTCTAACCCCCACTTGCACTCTGTCTCATTCAAAAATAAGTAAAAATGTAAAAATTAAAAACAAAATACATATACACAGTGTGCATGTAGGAGATAGGGGATTGCATTGTTGAGTCAGACAACTCATTTATAATTTATGACCTTGAGAAAATTAAAACATAGAACTTGAAAAGAAACATATATGTAATTTTTACATATATGTGTTAGTCAAATAAGATCAATAAAACCAAAAGGAAACAAAATATTGCTATGAAACTATATAAACAAGAAACTTCAAAAATTTGGAATTATTTCTGATGAATCCAAAATAAACAGTCTGCGCGTTAGATTTTGCCTTCAGCTGCCCCAGGTGCCAAAAGGAATGAAGACCAAGAAGAAGGTGGCCATGTGAAGAAACTGGAGGCCAACAAGGTGGTAGATCCCCTGTTTGAGAAAAGACCCAAAAATTTCATCCTCGCACAGGACCTCAAACCCAGAAGGGCCCTCATTGCTTTGTCAGTGGTCCATCCAGCTGCAGCAGCTAAGGGCTATCCTCTGGAGCAGCTCAAACTGCTTCCTAAGACTAGTCAAGTCACCCAGGCATGGGAAGACTAAGAAACTCCTCAACTGCTTAAGCTGGCCCATAAGTACAGACCAGAGATAAAGCAAGAAAAGAAACAGAGATAGGAGATTTTAAATATTGTCATTATTTCTAAACAACTCAGTATTTTATTAACAAACGTGTAATACCTGTAAATAATTTATGTTGGAGCATTCAGTCCTTCAGAGTATTTTCTTCATGATACCTACAATAAGTAGGTATCATACTGTATTTGTCATGTTAACCAGTGTCCTCCTAAATTCAGGAAGTCTACACAACTGTTTGATGTTTCCACTGAGAGAAAGGAAAATATATGTATCCTTGGTTCAGGCTTATAGATACATTGTGCCTACAGATTATAGAATTGTAGGCACCTTTAGTTAACAAATGTATTTTACACTTAAAAATTGTTAAAAGGGTAGATTCTATGTTAAGGTTTTTTAATTACAAGAATAAAAAAATAGAGGTACATAAAAGAAAAACCCCACATTGCATGATCACATGAAATTTTAGGATTGATATGTAATAAATATTTTTTTTTAATTTTTTTTTCAACGTTTATTTATTTTTTTGGGACAGAGAGAGACAGAGCATGAACAGGGGAGGGGCAGAGAGAGAGGGAGACACAGAATCGGAAACAGGCTCCAGGCTCTGAGCCATCAGCCCAGAGCCCGACACGGGGCTCAAACTCATGGACCGCGAGATCGCGACCTGGCTGAAGTCGGACGCTCAACCGACTGCGCCACCCAGGCGCCCCTGTAATAAATATTTTTGAAAAAATATTAAAATAAATTGGTTTTACTTTACCTATGTATTACGTGTTCTGTTGTACTTCCTGGTAAAGCCAAGAGGCTTTCTAAAGATAATAGACCATATACATGTGGGTTTATTTCTGGGTTCTCTGTGTTGTTCTGTTGATCTGTGTGTCTATTTTTGTGCCAGTGCCATACTGCTTTGGTTAAAATAGCTTTGTAGTATATCTTGAAATCTGAAACTGTGATACCTCCAGCTTTGTTGTTCTTTCTCAAGATTGCTTTGGTTATTTGGGGTATTTTGTGGCTCCTTACAAATATTAGGATCGTTTGTTACAGTTCTGCAAAAAAATGCTGTTGTTATTTTGTTAAGAATTGTATTGAATGTGTAGATTTCTGCATGTAGTTTGGAGATGTTGACTATCATTTCTTCCAATCCATGAACATTGGTTATCTTTCCATTTGTTTATGCCATCTTCAGGTTCTTTCATCAATATTTTATAATTTTGGAATAAAGGTCTTTTACCCACTTAGTTAAGTTTATTCCTAAGTATTTTATTATATTTGGTACAATCTTAAATGAGATTATCTTCTTAATTTCTCTGGTATTTTGTTATTAACCTATAGAAACCCTACCAATTTCCAAGTATTAATTTTGTATCCTGCAACTTTACTGAATTCATTTCTTACTTCCAGTAGTTCTTGATGGAGTCTTTAGGGTTTTCTGTGTATAATATCATGTTTTCTGCAAATAGTGACAGTGTAACTTCTTCCTTACCAATATAGACATCTCTCATTTCTTTTTCTTATCTGATTGCTGCAGCTAGGACTTCCAGTATTATGTTGAGTAAAAGTGGCAAAAGTGGACATCCTTGTCTTGTTCCTGACCTTAAAGACTTTCAGTTTTTCACCATTAAGTATGATGTTAGTAGTGGGTTTTTATATATGGCCTTTATTATGTTGGGTTGTGTTCCCTCTAAACCCACTTTGTTGAAAGTTTTTATTATAAATAGACATTGAATAAGTGGCTTCTGGAACCTTGAGAACTTTGATTTGCCTTGAGTCCTACTACTTATTTTCTTCTTAATTTTTGAACATCAGCCCGAGGAAAAATAATTTTCTAAGTTATTTTACCTTTAATTAGGAACATAGGATTTTTCCTATATGCTGAAATTAGACTGAACTAAAGCTATGGCCTAGAGAAACTTGAAAGCCCTGGAAAACTATAGGATTATAAAGGGAAACAAAGAAAAGCAGATTGTAACGTTTGATAGCTAACACAGAGGGTGTTTTTCTGTGGCATCTAGAGCTACTTATGTCTCCTAAGGAAGGAGATTTCAGGTTAGCAACTATATATATATTTTTTTTTTCCTTGGCAAAACTAAATTTCCCAAGTGCTGCAGCATATTTGGACATTTTCTCCTAAAACATGATGGATTTTAGTGCATGTTTAAGACTGTCCAGTGTCATCTCACCTGGTTTTGATGGTGGGTGAGTATAATCCTAATAGGCACTGCCTGGGAGCCAAGCAGTACAGGAAAAAAAAATCCCCAAAATATAGTGTTTTATGGAGCTTCAAATTCGGTACTTCAGACTATCTATTTATCAATATATCCTAAAGTGGAAGTCTCTTATGACCAATTTTACCAAAACTTAGATTGTGGTTTAATTTGTAGGATTATTTGAAAGCTATCTCTTTCATATGAAAGCTTCTGAGATTTGAATACATAAAAGCTGTCAAGTATAAGTCAAATTAACATTGTACCGACGCTTACATCTATTGTTTTAGAAGTAAATGAAAGGGATATAACTACAGCAATAGCCCTTTTTAAAAATCTTGAATCAATTTTGCTTCATCCTCAGGCAAGTCATTTAACTTTTACTTGTTAATTTATTTTGTTATATAAGGAAGTATTCTTGCTACACAAGATTGTTTCAAATTAAAAATAAGTGCACTTTGGAATGCTGAAAATTGTAAGACAAAATTTCTTCTCTTTTTTTAGTGTTTTTTTTTTCCTTAATAATTTACGTCAAAGAATTCTGAAAGTTTGGTAATCTTGCTCAATGGGAAATATAAATTTTATATGGTATTCCTTCTTTAGCATTTACATTTTTCCCAGTCATAGATGTACAAAATGAAAAATATGTAGTAAGTCTTCAAATGTATCAGATAAAATTTTCCACTGTATCAGATGTACAAACTGAAAATATGCATTAAATCTTCCAATGTATCAGGCGCATTTGGGAGTTAATTAATGTCTCTGACATCCATTGCCCTTCTAGTATTTAAGTAGATTTATAATAATTTGTGTTTATACTCCAAAATTAAATTCATTCACTTTTTAGCACTCTGTTCCATCTTTGAAGAAACATTCAGCTTAGAGTTCTGGAGTTTTCCTAATCTTCAATTTAATTTTAAAAACTCATGTTTCTAAATATTTTAGTATGTTTACAAGACACTCACTGGAATATTTCCCTCTACCACCAGGTCTAAGGTTAAAAACTTTATTATATAAGATATGTATTGTTTTTTATATGATGGATAGCACAATTGCAGTCAGATAAAGATTTAATGGTATAATCATGGATTTACAAATAAGTGTAAGCAATAAGTAAATTGCTTATTATTATTATTATTTGCTTATTATATTATTATTATTATTTTATTATAATATTTATTCTATTTATTTATTTATATATTTATTATTTTTTATTATATATATAAATTTATATATATATATTATAAATTATATATATTATATATTATATATATTATATATATTTTATATATTTTATATATTTTATATATTATTGTATATATATTTATTATATTTATTATTATATTATTATTATTATATATTGCTTATTATATTATTATTAAGCAATAAGTAAATTGCTAATTCAAGAGAGAGGGGAGAGAGAATATTTAAAATAATTATCTAAACTCTGCAATACTGTACATGATACAAAATATTAATACCTTCTGATAATATATTCATTTAACTTTTTCTCTTCGTTGTAATTTTGGGCCCTGCTACTAGTATGCAGAACATGAAATAAAAGAGAGGACAAATGAAAAGAATATAAATATTACATGAATGCACATATACATACACACAACTTAAAATCAACAGCATGTAAAACTTGAAAAATATTTGTCACATCATATTTGGAAGAGTTTCTGAGAAATAACAGAATATAAAATTTAAAAAAAATATTTTATCTAAATATTCCCTGGAATAGCTTCAAACCATTTTATAACAGCAGAATTTGTTCTAGTAATTATATGTGGAAATTTCATATTTGCCAAAAAGATAAAAGAGAGTATCCCTTGGAGGTTAATTAAATTAATTAAATGTAGGTACATAAAATAATTTATCTTTTGGTGTTTTTCTTTTTTCCCTAATTGTAAATTTATTCTGTAGTTTCTCACAAATAAAACAGAACATGACTTAGGAGATATAGTCCTCTTGCATTATCAATACACTCTAATCACAAAGTGATAACCACCTCTATTTAGTGGAGCATCCATTCCACCAGATTTTTCCCCTATAAATGTAAATATCCAGGTAATCACAGTAATGATAATTATCACAATACTCTTTTACAGAAAGGAAAACATACAGGTTATCTTTCCATATCAGTCCTATGTTTCATCTTAATCATTGCATATAGATATGTAGTATCCATATATGTAGTATCTTTTGGGGGGGATATAACTTAAAATGTAAGTGAACAAATTAAATCTTAATATAATTTATAAATCTGGGACATTTTTGTTTAATTGTTCATTTACTTAATGGAGATGTTTTAAGTCAAATTAGTTTCATTGTCGAGAAATAAAATATTGATAGATTATTGCACATAAAAATTAATGTGGTTGAAGAAGCATGTTTCTTTGAATAACATCGATTTTAAAAGCTACATTATGCAAATAGAAAATGCGTAATTTGTGTCTTTATTGGACAAACATGTAGTATAATTTAAATTTATTTCACCAATTTCTCTCTGCAATGAGCTATGCAATAATGATAAAATAATGCATCAGATTCATTAAGAAAGTAAATTTATCCAATTTTGCATAACTTTGTATATATTTTTTGTATTTTTGGTTATATATGATTTCTAGGCTGGAGTTTCATTTTTAATTGTTTTTTAGTGTTTATTTATTTTTTTGAGAGAAAGACAGACAGAGTGAGTGGGGGAGGGGCAGAGAAAGAGGGAAACAGAGAATCTGAAGCAGGCACCAGGCTCTGAACTGTCAGAACAGAGCCTTATGTGTGGCTCGAACCCAAGAGCTGTGAGATCATGACCTGAGCCAAAGTTGGATGCTTAACTGACTGAGCCACCCAGGTGCCCTTGGAGTTTCATTTTTAAATTTAACCTTGAATACATGAAGAAATACTATCATATTACTAGACATCTGGATATTTTGAAAAATAAATTCTTACTAGTGACTTAAAGATAAGATTTTTGTCATAAGTGTGGAATATTGTCCAGCACTAAGTGCACCAGCACTAAATTTAGGAAGGAGGGGAAATTATATATTTTGGCGCAAAAAAAAATAGACTTCTAGTTTTTAGGAAAATCTGTATGAGTGACCTAGTAGATATAAAAGATTCTTTTTTTTTTCATATATTTTAAAAATGTATTTGGTAGTGTGGTATTGATTTTTAATTTATTATGATATAGTTTAGTAACAACAGAGAAAAAATATTAGGCCTGGCTCTTTTATACATTCTATTGAAGTTTCTGAGAGAAAGAATGTTTATATAGGCTTCGCCTTTGCTACATTTGTGAGAGAAGGCTATAAATACTTTTTTTTCAAAAAGTAGATATGGACTGTGAAAAATGTGGATTAAGGCAAGTAAGGAATGCTGAAGGCAGAGATAATATGTTAAATGCACACTTTGAATATTTTCTTACTTTCCTAAAGCTCGTGTGTGTCACTATGGGCAAATCTAGTTTTATTGCACCAGGTCATAGCATTCTGACCATAAAATATAGTATAATGAACTAGTTTGGAAATGAGGGATTGTGTGGGTGGTATTAGGTAGAAGGATTTCATGTCTTCTGGGTTTTTAAGTTCTGTTTTCTTTTATTGATTTATAGCATCAATTCTCTGCATGATATGATCATTTTGAATTCTGAAGGGTTTGGAAACAGCAAGCAACCTTGTAAGAGTGATTTAAAAACCTTCAAAAGTTCCTAGTTTTATTTCTCATAAATGTCAAAACTCCACAAGCTGTGTGCAGTCTTCACAAAGAGAATAATGCTACATCTTTATTTTGCTCTGATGGCAAACATTTCTCATCTGTGTCAGATTTGAGTGAATAACTGTATCAGAAAACTATGTCTGGTGGTCATAGGCATGTTTATCACTTGACATATGAATCACATTGTTTGTAGAAAAATTGAAGATCACTGGTGACAATTTACTTCTAGGTCCCTGAATGCTAACAGCCTCAGTGTCACAATAAAAGCCCACCTTAGGTATAGAGGACAGGAGGTAATTATGTTTAATTTGAATATTGCTTTGGATATGAATGAAAATTAAATGAGCATTCAAATAAAAAACTACTGGACTTTTGTTTCTACAAAAACTCCTAAGGCGCCTGGGTGGCTCAGTTGGTTAAGAGTCCGACTTCGGATCAGATCATGATCTCATGGTCTCTGAGTTCAAGTCCCGTGTTGGGCTCTGTGCTCACAGCTCGGAGCCTGGAGCCTGCTTCAGATTCTGTGTCTCCCTCTCTCTCTCTGCCCCTGCCCTTCTCACACTCTGTCTCTCTCTCCCTCAAAAATAAATAAAAATTAACAAAAATTAAAAAAAAAACTCCTATGTTAAGGCCATACCCAGATAATACTTTTGAATTAAAAATAATTTATCTTCTGATGTTGTATTTTGCGCTTTTATGATAAAAAGAACATTAGCAGGATAGTCAATTGCATAGAACAGGTACAAGAGGTATATACTTTATTGGCTTAAGAGCTAATAGAAGGCTAAAAATACCTGAGATGAATTTTAACATTCATAAATTTCTTGAAAGCCATCATTTAGTGATCTAGAAAGGCAGATGAGAATATTTTTTATTTCTCATTTTAGTCCTTAAAAACATTTTTTATGGAAAAATTAGTCACAATAGGGAAAAAAAGTTACTCTAAGCATTTTTTCCACATAGCATCAGGGGACACATGTAAGGTGTGGAGGTTTGTAATGATGTTTATTTATGAAATTCTCATCAGATCTCTTTCCTTTCTGTCTGTGGAACTCCCCCAGAAGGAGGATTTATGGCAACTTCACTCTGTTTTCTGGGGAGTGAAGCTGCCTTGAAAAGGGGATTATGACAGCCATACGGTCAAAGCTTCTGCCTTTAGGTAAGGGAAGCTCCAAAAAGACTCTTTTACATCTATGAAATCTCAATTGTCTTCAGTTTAAAATTATTTTAATGCCAGGGGCACCTGGGTGGCTCAGTCAGTTAAGCGTCCAACTTTGGCTGAGGTCATGATCTCACAGTTTGTGGGTCAAGCCCCTCATCGGGCTCTGTGCTGACAGCTCAGAGCCTGGAACCTGCTCCGGATTCTGTGTCTCCCTCTCTCTTTGTCCCTCCCCCACTTGCTCTCTGTCTCCATCTCAAAAATAAATAAACATTAAAATTTTTTTTAATTATTTTAATGCCAAAACTGCAGTCTCTTCAATGAAACATTCAATACAAACAACTAAATTCCCATGCACTTGAAGACATTATCAATTTTAAAACTGAATTTAGACAAAATGACTGTGACTGGTTTTAATATTATATATTTGTAATTTACTGCTTAGTTTGTTCCTGTTTTATAGTAAGGCAGAAAACAAATGATAGACTTCTAAAATTAATGAAATAACTAATTTGACCTATGAAAGTTTGAACCTTGGCATTTTAGAGACAAAATAATAGACACATTCCATATCCCAGCTACACACCAACTACTGTATGAAAACCACCATTTTCAGTTACCTATTTCTAAATATTTTCCAAGCAGTTGACAGAAAGATGTCTCCTCAACAATATTTTGTCAACAATTGCCTATAATTTTTCTCTTTTCCTTCTGGTACTGGATTGTAACCCAGTATTTAGACACTTTATTGATAATCTATTTTCATAGAAAGAAGAGTCTTAATGGGCTGAGGAAGACAATAAAGATTTCATTTATTTAAGCTGCACTTAAATACACATTTAAAATCACCAGTAATATTTTTTTTCCAGAGAAGACATACAGATAGCCAATGGACACATGAAAAGATGCTCAACAGCACTTATCATCAGGGAAATACAAATAAAAACTACAATGAGATGCCACCTCACAGCAGTCAGAATGGCTAAAATTAACAACACCGGAAACAACAGGTGTTGGTGAGGATGTTAAGAAAGAGGAAACCCTCTTACACTATTGGTGGCAATGCAAACTGGTGCAGCCACCTGGAAAACAGTATGGATGTTACTCAAAAGGTTAAAAATAGAACTATCCTACAATCCAGCAGTTACACTATTAGGTATTTACCCAAAGGATACAAAAATACTAATTCGAAGGGGTACATGCACCCTGATGTTTATGGAAGCATTATCAACAATAGCTAAATTATGGAAAGATCCCAAATGTTCATCGACTGATATATATAGGGAAAATGTAATCTTGCCATTTGCAATGACAGGGATGGAGCTAGAGAGCATTATGCTAAGTGAATTGAGTCAGCAAGAGAAAAACAAATACCATATGATTTCACTCATATGGTACAACTATAGAGGAATTTAAGATACAACTATAGAGAAGAAACTGACTCTTAACTATAGAGAAGAAACTGATGGTTCCTGGAAGGGAGGTGTGGTGAGGGGATGGGTTGAATAGGGGATGTGTATTAAGGAGTGCACTTGTGATGAGCACCAGAAGTTGCATGGAAGCGTTGAATCACTAAATTCTACACCTGAAACTAATACTACACTGTATATTAACTAACTTGGAAGAAAAAAAATCAAGTCAGGTGCACTGTGTTCTTTGCATGCTTCCCTTCTATTAATAGAGTTTTATTAGTTCGCATTCATTAGATTTTATGGACTGTACCAGAAGTTGACTCTTTCAACTTTGGACAACTGAAAAACCCTAACTTTTATTTCTAATGTGGCACAATTTTACACTTTGAGGATTACTATGTGGGAGTCCACTAAATGGAAATTTGGTCCATGGAAGTGATGGTTAAATTCATTAAAAAGTTCAATTTTCTCATTGCTGCTCTTAGGTTATTGCTATACAAAAGATATAACAATGAATGACAGCATGTATGATTTTACTTAAATCCCTGGGTAAAACCAAAAAAAAAAAAAAGGAGGCATTGCAATTTGTCAGAGCATTGATGGAGAAGATAGTGATAGAGAAAGAAATCTGCCTGCTTTTCTGACTTCCTGGTGCCAGGATAAATTTTCAGAAGAAAAGTTGACAGTTTTCTTCAACAACTTGAACAGATGTAGTTCTTTAATGAAAAGAGTAACTATTTTATGAAATTATAGGTAGTTTAAGGTCAGATAGCACATTTCATTCTTCTGTGGATCTACAACATTTATGAAATTTCATAGCACTACATACACTTATCATAAATGGAAGATGTTTGAACCATTTTAGATCAACCATGTTCATATCTCTCTCTCTATATTTCTCTCTCCCCACACACACATAGACACACAATATTCATAATAGAGCCCTGCATTCCATCTACTGAAAACAGAACAGAGTCTATTTTTGAGCTAATTCTTCTACCAGGAATAGCACTAACCAAACTGCTTTTTATTTTTTTTTAAGCAAACTCTAGCTTATTTTGTAATGGGATTGTTGAAGGTACCAAGCTGAACTAACCCTGATAGGTTGGTAGATTTTTTTTTCCTTACTGGATATATATGACTTTAATATGAATGATTCAAAAATGTATTTATAAGCTGAATTTATAGCTAAGTCAGACAAAAGTTAGGCATTCTGGACACCCAATTGCAACTGGTATCTGAAGTGGGGCAGTCTCATCAGACTGAGCCCTTAACCATTGGAGACAGCACTAACTCTGAGTAGTCAGTGTCAGAATTGAAATCTCTGCCCCAGTTGGTGTTAGGAAAATGGAGAATTGGAGAATTGATAGTGGAGAAAATGATACAATCACATATTTGTTGTTAGTGTGGAAAAAATAAGACATGTGGTAAATGATTACCCCTGCTCACAAGAAGGGAATCAGGAATTCATATGAGACAGACTTCTAATTCAACTAAAATGCTGTGAATATTAATAAGTAATAATCTAAAATTATAGATATTTGTTTCTATTTCAGTTAAAATTTACGATATATTTTTGAAAATTGATTAGATTTTCATATCAAAGACCTTAAATGGAAATCTATTATAGTTTCTTATAGGTTATATATGGGTATAATCTCAAAAAATCTAGTGTTAATGCATCTAAATATTGTATTGCATACTTTAAATTAATAAAACTCTACAGATTTCCAAATAACACATTATGCAAACTTTTAAAATGATAAATTATTGCAATAATAAAATGTCACATGCATTATAAAAAAGTATGAAAAATTCATGAGAAGAGAAACAATAGGGAAATTAAACTGGGAGTCAAAGTATGCCAAAAATTCTCATTTAATTGCCTGCATGCCTGTGTAATATCCAATGAATCCAACAATTGTAACTAATTATCTAATACTAAATTGTTGTCTTTCCTTGTTTTAAGATAATGGATTACATAATCTCAATGCACCTCTTTTGCTCCATGGGATTTATTTATAATATTAGCATTTTTTTTGAGGTAGTATTTGGATGAAGTCATTTCTGTCACCAAATCTCTATAAATGAGAAATGGTGTGATATAAGCAATGCAAACATTCCTGAATAAAATTCTGCATGTTCTAGTTCAAATCTGCACACCAGATATGCTCAAAATACTTTAATCAGTAAGTCACACACATAGTGATATCTTGTTTCTTGTAGATTTAGTGTGCTATGAACCAAATGCTAAAATTCTTTGAAATAAGGTTTTTTTAAATGTAAGTCATTAAATGTATAATGTCTACAGCCATACTGATAAAAAATGGAAAGAATAGTAAAAGCTAGATGTTATGCCTCACCTCTTCTTTGTATTTATTATTGAGCGAGAGAAAAAGCAAGCACAAGCAGGGGAGGGGCAGAGAGAGAGAAGGGACAGAGGATCTGAAGCAGGCTCTGCACTGACCACAGTGAGCCCATGCAGGGTTCGAACTCACAAACTATGAGATCATAACCTGAGCCGAAGTTGGACACTCAACCAACCGAGCCACCCAGATAACCCTATGCCACACTTCTTCTAAATGAAATAAAGAATGCATTACTTTTCTATATCCTATAAGAAATTTCTTCAAATTCGTGACATAAACTAACAGAAAATATCTTACAGCTCTGTAGGTCAGGAGGTCTCACATGGTTATCAGCAGGCAAAAATCAAGGTGTTGCTGGGTCTTTGTTCCTTTCTGGTATGTCAGGAAGAACTTCTAGAGACTATACACATTCCCTGTCTCTTGGTCTTCTTACATATTTTTCAGACCCATCAATATTGCATCTTTCTGACCCTTCCTCCTTTTTCATCTTCTAACCTCAATCATGAAAGTGCTGCAGAATTGGTATCTCCTGTGATTTGATTTGGTTTACTTGGATAAAGGACAGTAAACTCCCCATCTCCAGATCCTTAATCATATCTGCATGGTACTTTCTATCCTAAATATAGTCAGTGATCCATAGACATTAGAACATGGACATCTTTTGTTGGGGGGTAATTATGCCTGAGAGGAAGAGAGAAGAGGGAGGAAAAGTGGGAGGGAGGGGAGATGGAGAGAGAGATAGGAGAGGGGGAAGAAGAAGGAGGAGGAGGGAGAAAGTGAGGAAGAGGAGGAAGAGAGAAATTTTTTTAAAAAGGATTTATTATGGGATTAAACTAAATATTTTGAAAGAGAAGTTCCTACAGGCACACATATACAAAAATCCAATTTATATATTCATGTCGCTTACTTAGTAATGAAAATGATATATAGTATTGTACGTTAAAAGACTTTAATCCCTGTTGACCATAGACACATAAGTACTAACCAGTTACATATAGTTTACTAGAGAATAATGATAAAATATTTGTTTAAAGTTTTTTTAAATCATATTAATTTTTAGGTTTTACATATTAACAATGTGACACTAATGAAGAAGTTAATTTGAATTATGGAAATAGTTTCTAAAATAAGAGAGTGTCAATAAAAAAGTCTTTGGATGCAGAGTTCTTGGGTGCAATTTCATGTATTTTCAAAATAAGTGAAAGTTCTTGACATTGTTGGTTAAGCCTCATTTTCATTTTACTCTACATGTTTCCATAAAAAAAATAAAGGACCTAAAAGTCCTTGTTTGAAATGACAGAATTCACATGAAATTGCTTAGTATGCTACCACTTAGTTAGCTTTTCTTGAGATTCTGTTCAGTCGCCAATACCGTCCATAAGGGACCCAAAACAGTAAGAAATTGTTTGTTAAATATATGAAATACTTCTGTGCCAATCATTTTAGTAATATTTTCATGAGACACACCCATACAAATGATAATCTTTGAAATACTTTTTCTAGCTATTTAATACACATGGTCATTCAATTAAAATGGCTTATTTTTCTTTGAGTTTCTGACATCACTTAAAAAGATGAATATTTGCTAAATCTGTCAACTGAAATCAAAGCATAATATAAATAGTTTTCAGTAACCTCCTTAGGTGAAAAGTGCTATAAATGACTTACTACCTACATTGGAGAGCACAATTATTATCCTTCACAATTACCTAAGACAGAGCTTAGTACAAGCAGGCAATTAGTAAGTAGTTTTGGAATAAATGTAAGGATAAATGTAGAATACTTCTTCAACTTACTTACCTGCCAGAATATATCCTAGATTTTCTAATATATATTTTCACTTACCATAAGTATTTCTGTTATATGATCACTAAAGATCTGTATTTCTCTACATGTTTTTAAATCAAGGTTTAAAGAAATAATTGCAAATGTTGGTAATTTATTTTTTATCAATTTCTAATTCTTAGGTCTAATCTGTTTCTGAAATACTGAAATCAAATTCCTTAAATATGTACTTCTCTCTTCATTACCACTATTACATAGATGTTCCTGCATTATTTACTGGGAATATTTGGCCACTGGCAAATACCACCTATATACCCTATCATCATTACCATTTTTAACCGAAATAGGCATTTTTCCATTGCTTGAATGATAACCCCTTAGCTAAATATTCTTTATTCTGCTGCCTTATCTCAATCCTATGCAAAATGAAGAGTTTATTTCTGTCAAAGTTTTAGAGCAAGGGTTGCAAGCTTGAATATATAGTTAGTCATCGGTATCATTAAAGGGAAGAAAACTTGCTTTACTCTCATTTGTAAAATACTGTGGGACATTGTATTTATTTTTTGAATAGAATAATTTGCCTTATTTATTTCTTAGAAATACCTCCAGCAGGCTTCTCCTGCTGTTTATAGCAAGGGTAGAGCTCAACTTCCCAGCTAGAGAGAATGTCTGTGGATAGATACCTGCTTTCCATGAGCAGTGCTTGAGGTACTTGGTTCAGTGGCACGTCGATTGCTCAGTTGACACTCTTAACTTATAAATCTGTCTTTGAATGAGCTTTCAATTATATATATATATTTTTTTTCTTTTGCAGACCTAATGGAATGCATTTGTGCTTTTTTTTCCCTTCTCTCCTATCAGCTTCCCTGATATGTTTTCATTAAATATATTTTCTTTTATTTCAACTATATCTTCATTTGTCTTTTTCTCATTAACTAACTCTAACCAACAGAAGAATATTTTTTATGCTTTGCTTCACACATATCTAGTGACACACACATTAGATCCTATCAGAAATATCAATATGAAATATATCACAAAATATACAAAAATGAAAATGCTGTCTTTCATACCTTTTATTGGACTTTGAGATGTTCATAAAACAGGTTTAATTCTCAACATATGTTTTCTGATACTTTAATGTGAAGTCAGCAAAATAGGTTTCTTAACATGCCCTATCAGAAGAACTAGCACATGGGATCATCATAGAAATAATTTGTATCTTCATGTTTAAAAAAATACATAGTCTCAAAGAGATGAGGAAATCTCTTCCTTCAGTATATGTGAAACACTTGGCTTAGTATGCCGTAGCGAATTCTTTATTTTTGATTATTATCTTTTTTTATTTGAGAGAGCACAAGCTGGGTAAAGGGGCAAAGAGAAAGAATTTTTTTTTAACTTTTTAAATGTTATTTATTTTTGAGAGAGAGAGAGAGAGAGAGAGAGAGAGAGAGAGAGAGAGAGAGAGAAAGCAGGGGAGGGGCAGAGAGAGAGGGAGACACAGAATCCAAAGCAGGCTCCAGGCTCTGAGCTGTCAGCACAGAGCCCGATGCAGGGCTAGAACTTGAAGACCACAAGTTCATGACCTGAACCAAAGTTGGACGCTTGACCGACTGAACCACCCAGGCACCCTTAGAAAGAGAGAGAACCTTAAGCAGGCTCAGTGCTCAGCAGAGAGCTCCATATGGGGCTGGATCCCAGGACTTTGGGATCATGACCAGAGCTGAAATCAATAATCAGAAGCTCAATTGACTGAGCCACCAAGGCTCCCCATAGTGAATTCTTCATAAACTTTAGTTCTGTCTTTATGTATGTCACTAGGATTGAGCTCATACTCAGCAACAGGAGAGAACCAATTTCCTTTAACCAGTATCTTGCAAATTGCCATCACTTTTGTGCCATTATTGTTCATTGCTTACACAGCTGGCTACTGTCTCTGACATTTCTATACCAGAAACTAATTTCTAGTTGCATAGCTATTCACACATCTGAGAATACAAAACTACAAATGCATATGGTATAATGCAGAGGATTTTTGCTTTAGAAATAGAAGACTTAAGTCTTTAAGCCACATTTCATCACATAAAAAATATGTGATTTAAAACCTATCTTTTTTCATTTAATATTGTAGGAACCAAGATGGCAAAGAGGGAAAAAAAACATAGTTCTGATAATCAGAGTGTGATCTTGACTAATTACTTAACATTGTCAAATACTTAGTTTTCTTAATTATAAAGTAGAAATAAAAATACATATCTAATAAGACTTCTGGGAGTATATTCTTATGATCATGTATATGCATGACCTTAGAACAATTCATGATACATTTCCTCACTCTGCAATTAGAAGAATATTAAATATATTAGAATCTATTTTTCTATTAGAATAATAACATTTATGATAATATGTTGGGTGAAATAAAAGCTTATATTAAAGTATGTAACAGGGTGTAGAGCTGTTATCTTCAATGATCTTATAAAGTCAGGTAGGATAAAGCCTCAATGCCAAGAACAATAAAATTTTGAAAACCTAGTAATTTCAATATTGATGCAAGTAGCACCCTTAAATTCCTTAGTATAAGATTGGTCATGCAATATCTATTACTCAGCATGCCTGGGTGGTTCAGTTGGTTACGTGTCCAACTTCAGCTTAGGTCATAATCTCATGGTTTGTGTGTTCAAGCCCCACGTCGGGCTCTCTGCTATCAGCACAGAACCTACTTGGGATCCTCTTTTCCCCCCTTTGTCTCTCCCTCCCCCTTCTCTCTCTCTCTCTCAAAAATAGCATTAGAAAAAAGAACTATCTAGTACTCATCTCCAGTTACATACAAACAGCCTAGAAACTTATATGAGAAAAAGATTTTAAAGGAAAATCATGGAATTGAGAATGCTGCATCAAAGTCCTTATTCTCTATAGGGAACTCCTACTCCTCCCCCACAAAAATGAAAGTCTCTTTGTCTTGTGTCCCCAGAAGTTTGGGGCTTAGATGTATTTTCTTGACTCTTAAGAGTCTTAAGATGTGACTGTTAGAACTTCTCTTCTATGCAAAGGGACCTCTAACATTGTCACACAAGACAAAAAAATTTTAAAGATATTGATGATATTTGCACAAAATTCACAGTCTATCAGCTCAATGAATAGAACATTTCAGAAAGCTTTGCAGTATAGCTTTTGACTACTGAAGTAAAGTATAGTTTAATACAGGAAGCTCGTGACATCTTTAAAGGTATTACAACATCTTGAACTAAAAGATATAGAGACAGTACAATATAAAAAGAAGATATTGGAACTGCCATATACGTTGAACAGAAGCAGACCAAATATTCTTACCTGCAAACCTAGGCTATTTCTTATGGAAAAATAAAAGATGACTCATAAGGAAGAAACAAGACCCAGAGGGTTGAGCCAGGACCTGAAGAGAATCTCTCTGGGAAGTGTAGTAAGCCCTAATCAAGGAAGAGACAACACACGTCTAGCTGGATTTCAGCTTTACAATCCCCCAATGATTGCTTTTTGACCAACATCCCCCAGCCCAATGCCTCATTAATGGAAATATCTATTACAATTTTCCTGAGACTGACTCACCATTGAGTGCTGGGTATGTGAAAGACATATTTCTTTAGTTCCTTAGTTTCTTTGGTTGACAAGTTGTAGATTGAGAGAAACCATACATGTAGAAGATCCATAGTGAGACTCGATTTAGATGTGATTTCCTGAAGTAGGGGAAGATGATATACGAAGAGGAGACTGTAGGTTATGGAGACGGTGAAACACGTGAAGAATTGTGACCTGACAGCAGGCTATGTCAGATTAAAACTAACCACAAATTGTTGAACATTTCTCCCACTGAGATTGTATCTAAATCCACCCACCCCCTTTCCATATGTGCTGGCCCGTGCCTTATTTTACTGTTGATTGTGGAAGATGTAGTACTATGCAAGTTTCTAGCTTACTTTTCAGGAAAAATGCCAATTCCTGCATTAGTTGTTTTTTTTTTTTTGTTTTTTGGTTTTCTGTTTTATTTTGTTTTGTTTTTGAGCCCCCAGTTGCCATGTGGGAATCCCAAGTGCTCACCTGGAGAGGCGACACAGAGAAACTCAGAGACTCCTTGGGGAGGGAGAAGGGACTGGACATTCCCTGCCTTCCATCATTCTGGCAAAGTTACATGCATGTGAGTGAAGCCATCATGAACATGCCAAGCCAGTTCAGCTTTCAGCTGAATATCACCAATTTACACCAGTCAACACTCAATGAGGCTGAAGAATTGTCCAGCTGAGACTTGCCTGAAATACAGCCCTGCCAAATTTACTGGCCCATAATATTATGAAAAATAATAAAATGTTTATTGTTTTAAGACACTAAATTTTGAGGAAGTTTGCTCTGTAATATATAATTAAATAATTAATTAACTGCTAAATATCTTAAGTAAATACAGTATCAAGTATAGTAAGAATAGTACTTAAGTAAATACAATAAGTATACTATAGTACCATCATAGGCTCTCAATAAATATTTTTAATTAGTGCAATTTAATCTTTATAACATTATCTTTAATTTACACTTGAATTTGAACCTCTGAGACAATGATCAGGAAACTATAGCCTCTTTTTCCCTTGTGGCCTAGAAAAACTAAAATATTTACTACATTGTCTTTGCATAAAATATTTGCTAACACTCTAGTGTCTCAGATTAACTGGACCATGGCTAGATACTAACATTTTAAAAGGCAGAATCTTGGTCTCTCCATATCTATTCACTTTTTCCACACTAAAATAATTTCTCTCAAGTATGAAATGAATAATTAAATCCAGTTAAATTTTATGACAACTCACTAGGGATCTAAGATATAAATTGCCCAAAGATTAACCTCACTATTCAGAAAACATAGTTAGTGCAATATTCCTTAGTGGCAATATGACTTAATTTTAGGCCTTTAAAGAGAGGATTAAATAGAGTAAGAATTTAAAGAGTTAAAAACATAAAGTGTCAATAAAGGTCATTGTAATTAAATTCATTGCAGGTTGAGAAACAAAAACATCCTTTATGAGTCTAAAAAATATTTATTTTCTGGCTTTGTAAATAGTTGTAGTCATCTATATGGCAATGTCGTAAAGAATTACAATAATGGTGCATTTATACAAGTCCAAACCATTGTATATGGACTTGAGTCTTTTCGATCAAGTTTACGCAATGTGCCATTTTCCATGGTTACTATACAAAATGTATTAAAGCTAAAACATATAGGTGCACCTGGGTGGCTCAGTCAGTTAGGTTTCCAATTCTTGATTTTGGCTCAGGTCATGATCTCATGGTTTATGAGATTGAGCCATGCATTGGGCTCTGCCCAGATAGCACAGAGCCTGCTTAGGGTTCTCTCTCTCCCTCTCCCTCTGCACCTCCTGCTGTTTGTACTCTCCCTCTCTCTCTCTCAAAATAAATAAACATTTAAAATAAAAACTAAAACATATAGGGCTTGTACACCCTCTTCTATAGCTCATTATTTATACCCTAGTAATTAGCACTATTACATTGAATTACTTCCCAATTATCTGCCATTCTGTCCTCAGATACTAAACCAAATATCCCACCACTAATAGCCAATGAAGTCACTCTTCATAATCACTCCTTGTAAAATGCTTCTATGATTAGTGATGTTGGTAATTTAGAATCTGGTATCACATTGCCAGGATCATCCCCACTGATTTGTGTTTATATATTTTGTAGTTTATTTATTTATTTATCATGAAGCCTATTAATTCTGTTTTTCTGTTCTCTCTGTATCTAAACACTTATACACACACATACATCTATTTTAAGAACAGCAGGTTATCCTCCATAATATGGGTGGGATTCATCCAATCAGTTGAAGGCCTTAAGAGCAAAAACTAAATTTTCCTATAAAAGAATTCTGCTTCAAGACTAACATAGAAATCCTGACTTATTTCCAGTCTTCTGCCTTATTCTATAAATTTCAGGCAATCATGTGAGTCAACTCATCAAAATAAATCTCTCATATATATGTATACATATATATACATACATATATATGATATCTATTATCTATATGTACATATATATGATATCTATTAACCTACAAAATATGTATACACTATATATATGTATATATATATGACGATATATGACTGATTATTGATGATTTTTAGCATTAATCACATCTACAAAATACCTTCACAGCAGTATCTAGACTAACATTTGACCAAACAACAAGGCATCAAAGCCTTGCCATGTTGACACATAAAATTAACCATGATGAGAATTAAGATTTATTTTCCTTATCAACCTATTTAAGATGTACCTGACTACAACCCTATGGAGAGTGAGGTCCTCTATATTTTGTACCTCATAGCTATATTATGACTAACTCTATGTCCTTATTTGCATTCTACAGTGACAGCAACTCCTTGATATTAAGTTCTTAATATTGTCATTTTTATATCTCCAGTGCGTAAGGCCAGACACTACTTAATCCACAATTATCTCTTGACTTAATGACACAATTTTTAAGACATGATATTTTGGTAGTGAATGTACATTAGTTTTATGTGTGTGTGTGTGTGTGTGTACATATAAGAACATATCATAAAATCATAAAAGAACAAATTTATATAGATTTTAAAGAGAAAAATGCTTTGAATGGTTAATATTAAGAATAATTTCCAACTGGAATATTTATAACACTCCAATATTGAAATTTCCAAGATTTAAGAGCCACCTTGCATATGTATATAACATATTACTAATTACTAATAATGCTTACTGTAAGCATCTTCTAGCTGTAATTTATATGTCAGTGGCAGATTCTACCACACCAGTACAAACAGATGGTAATTACAAAATGAATGAAGCAGATTGTTACTACACCACTATGTAGATTACACATATCTGTTATCTTATGAAATTAATGACTCAGATGAATTGTATCCAAATTTGCAATTAGATGTCTGAATCAACATTTTAGAACAAAAAGGGTCATACAGTTGGAAATAGTTGATTAGTAAGACACTATGCCATTTCAGTGGTGCCAGATAAAATATTTCCCACATATAAACTAATATCTGGTAAGGGAAATCGAAGCAAATCTTACATAGGTCAAAAACAGAGTAACCACAGATTTTCTACCTTATAAGCCAGAATGAAAAGTGTCAGTTTGTCATTCTGTTTAAGTGTATATGCCTGTGATTCCTGTACCAATTTGTTATAATGGTTTAATTCATAAAACCAAGTTCTTTATGCTTTTATTTTAATTCTTAGGGAACAGCATGTTTATAGATAGATTGATAGATATCTTTTTTTGTTTTTGTTGAGAGAGAGAGAGAGAGAGAGAGTCCATAAGCACGCAAGTGGAGGAGGGGCAGAGAGAGAAGGCGAGAGAGAATCTGAAGCAGGCTCCACACTCAGCACAGAGCCTCACATGGGGCTTGATCTTAAGACTGTGAGATCATGACCTGAGAGGAAATCAAGAGTTGGATGTTTAACTGAACCACTCAGGTGCCCCTCAATATATATGTGTATATATATGTGTATGCATATATATATATATATATATATATATATATATGTTTTATAAAATATGTATATGTTATATATATATTTTTTAAATATCACCAGATTTTATTCTATGTCATTCAAAAATGTTAAAAATCAGGTGATTAAGTTAAATTCCTTTGAATTTTATATTTCATTACCCTGTTTAATACTAAACTTAATATAAAAATGTTTTTCATATTGTCTATGAGACATATAAATTTAAACTCAAATCCTTTATGTCTATATATTGTGAGATATGTATATAGTGAATTTTTTTTCAGTTGGACATAGCATGAATTTACTTTCAAAAACAAAATTTACAACAGTAGGAGATATACAAATATGTGTGATTTGGATGTAGAAAACCATATGGATTAGCATTACATTTGTATTATACCAAAGTTTTGTAGTTCTTTATAGCACATTCATTGTTCATCTTTTAATTGCTCTGTTCTTTTTCTGTGACGTTACTAGTGAGTAAGAAATAAACAATGGGCGAGGTATAATTTATTGGAACATACGTCTGTTTATTGATACAAGTGAGACAGTTTCAAACCACTAGGATCAGCCCCTGTTCCTATTTCTATGCACAATTGTATATTACCACATTTAGCTACATATTAAAAGCCAGAACATTTAATTTTTTGCTTTTTAGGTATACTTTCTTAATCCATAAAGTTTTTTGAAAGCTCCATAGTAATTACATGTGTTTTTATATTAAGTATTCCCCCAAATCTTGTGACAAGTTTAATACAAGAACAGAACAAATATTTTTTCAAATAAATGTCTTTCAAGTTAAATTCAAGCAAATTGAAATTTAGACAATTGCTTACAGAATATCAATGATCCAAAATGACTGATCAACTAATATTACTGAATTTATGGTACTTTAATTTTTGAAGCAGAGAATCTGTCTTAATTGTTAGAAATCGTACAAACCTGTAAACATAGAACACCTCATCTCAATATCCCTTTAACATTTGCAAAAACTCAGCTCTCTGAGTACACGCAGCTTTAAAATTGAACTAACAAGCCCTATCTTCAAATACTGACAACTGTGCCTTTAAAATAGCATAATCATTAGTTTCAAAGCTCTGCAGAGCATGAGGGATTTGATTGCAGTACTAAATTTTTCATCTCATCTCAAATAGGGATATCCATTTGAAGTGAAGATGTTAATTCATGATAGTAAAGCAGCATATTCATCTAGAATTAAGGAAAACATTTAGTTACATCAACAATTCTTATCAGTTTCTAAAGGCAAATTGCTCTATTATTTTTTATTATCTATATGTATATGACCATAAAGTTAAAGCTCTTTTTTAAAAAATTCATTTATTTTTTTTGAGAGAGAGAGCCTATAAGCAGGACAAGGGCAGAGAGAGACTCACAAGTTGGCTCCGCACTGTCAGTGTGGAGCCCAACACAGGGCTTGAACTCAAGAACTGTGAGATAATGATCTGAGCTGAAATTCAGAGTCAGATGCTCAACCAACTGAGCCACCCAAGGGGCCCTAGGTTAAAGCTCTTTCTTACTGAAACAGCTTAGCAGGAAAAGTCAAGGTAAAAATGGAGCTACAACAAGAACAAGAATACCAAGACTGGTTGTCTAATAAAGGAAGCAACCAGATTTTGGGGCCTGAAAGTACATCATTACTGCAAACAGGTAATATATAGATCCTTGAAAAGTGCCATCACACAATACAAAAAGAAATTAGGAGTGTAGGAAAAGAGAAGCAACTTTGTTTTGGCAATATCAGGAATCAGACAAATCTAGGCGGTGAGTTAGAGCATTATCATTCAGGCACATAGGCTGGAGATAGAATAAAGTCCAAATCACACCTCAGAGGAGATGAAATAGAGGTCCTAAATATGTAAATGGTTCTGCCATGGCCCTCTCCTTCATCAACAGCTTTTAGAATAATCCCTGGAACTCAGACTACTTGTTTTCCATAAGAATCACTTCTATGAGCACTACAGTAACACATAATGCATGTAGGGAAATAACTTTCTGTACTTTCTTCCTATCAATATTTTGATAACTTTCTGGGCTTTCAAATAAAGACAAAATGAAATTGCTTGAATGAAGCAGAGTGTTCAGGTGTTTCACTATGACTAAGCTAGAATTTATGTTTTATGTGGCATCTTCCTTTGAAAATAGTTATCTGTGTAAAGAGAAGGATCAATTCTTTTAAAGTATGTAAAACCTTGGATTGCAAGTAACTTGTCCTGCAAGTGTTCGGAAAAACAAGCAAACATTTCTAACAAATTTTAACTTGATAAATGAGCTATGTCTTGCAATATGAGTAGTACTTGGTGCTCAGTGTCACATGATCACAACTGAGCCAATGGTTCTTGAAATTTGCTTTGATATACAAGTAGATTGGATTACAAGCATGCTTCTGGAATGAATTATTGTCCTAAACCAAGATTAAATACTTAAAAATGTACAAACTTTAACTATGATGAGATGTTTTTTAATTGATAAAAGAATATATTTGATATATTAAAATTTTGAAAATACAAAATAAATATGCATTTAATAAAAAACAGCATTCAGTTATTAGTAGGCAAAAACTAGGCTATTGTTCAATCAATAATAATAACAACCTCATCTTCCTTGGAACACTACTAGATTATATTTTCCAGCCTACTTGCGTCTATGTGGAGTCATGCCTGGTTTTCACCAGTGAAATATAAGTAGAAATGACATATGTCCCCTCCAACTTGAAGTGGTTACCAATGTATGTGTCTTCTGCATGGACACCATCTTTGTTGCTATCAGCCAGATGATGCAGATGACACAGCTTCAAAATACCAAATGCCTGAGCGCCTGGGTTGATAGAATTTTTTTCCCTGAAATTAGCATGGATCAATGATTCCCACTTTCTTTCCCACGTACCCCACCAAGAATGTGATTTGAGGGAAAAATAAACTTCATTCTGTAAAAGCCCTTGAGATTTTGTATTTGCTACTGCATTTGCCCTAACTTAATAAATATGATAAATCAAATTTGGGTGTTGCCAAACAAACATACCCAAATATATGCCATTTACTTAGTAGTTGTCTGACCGTTGGAGAGGAGGCTGACATCAGAGGCTAGAAAGAAGCAGATAGGTGTCATTGAGGAGGCTCATAGAGAACTGCCTTCCAACACACTTGCTTGTTGTGCTGCTGGCAATACTTTTTCAAGCTGGTGAGAAAGTCTGAGATAGCCGGCTGGATGCATGATGAGACATATTTAGCCAATGCTCCAGTTGACACAGAGTTAATCACAAGATACATAAATCAAGTTTTCCTCTTATTCCAACAACCTTGGTTAACTCCTAGGAAGTTGTGAAAACACTTGAGATTATTTAGATTCAGCTAAATCTGCCCAAATCAGCAAAATCCTCCCTGTCAAGCCATAGCACTGTGAGAATCAATACATAATGTCTTGCTTTAAGCCAGTATATTTTAAGATGATTTGCCATGAAGCAAGAGCAAACTGGCAAAAAAAATGGATGTGAAGAGGCATTCTGACTTACAAGAATTTAAACCACTTGGCATTGGCTGAACCATGCTCAGACTGGAAATATGGCAAGGAAACAGAAAAGGTCGGGAAAATGATGCTCAAAATTTTAATAGTTATGGAAAAAAATTGAAAAATATATTTGGAGAAACTACAACCAATAGAGTAGAAAAAGAACAACTAACAAAATTGTTGTCTGCAGTAATGGGTGAGATAGAAAATATATGACGTATTTGAACACTGACAAATGTAATCAGGCAAGATGTTGTAAATGTCAGTTGGATGTCAGTAATCTGTGAAAGGGAAGAGAGAGATGATGTAATGAAGAAATTATCTAATTCGCAAGCAGGATTTAGAAGAAATAGAGAAGATCCAGGAATTGATGAATAATCATCTTCAGTCTTCTCTGTTGATAAGGATTCACAAACTGAAATGAAATCTGGCATCAAAAATCAAATCAAGGTTTTAGCTCTAAGAATCCTCATTAACATTCTTCTAGGAAAGGTTTTAAAAAGTACCTAGTAGCCATTCACAGCTTGACACAAAGGGCTTCTAAGAATTTTATGGGTGTTGTCTGTCAGCAGCCTGACATACAGAGGTAATTAGAGAGATATATTATGGATGTGGCTTTTGGCATATTGAGTGGACCCACATAAGATGTTTAAAAGACCCATAAACATTAAATAAAGTTGTACTGGCAAAAGCACTACCAGTTTAGGACAAAAAGGAAAAAAAAACAATTAAAAATTAAAAACAAAAGCAAAACACTGGGCTTTCAATTTTCTGCTGTTGAGAACTAGGATGAGAAATTCCTGTAAGGAAGGAACTTTATCTCAGTGGAAAGAACCTGGATCAAAGAAAATTTAGACAGCACAATACACAATAATGAACATGGGAACCACTCTCATGGAACAAAACTAGGTCCTCATCAATGAATACTTTCACTCCCAGAGGGTGGAAGGTCTGGCAAACAATTGCTTGCCTAAAATTCAGAATTACCATGGACTGGTGATCCTCATGTTCTTCTTCTTATTTCAAACTTTTTTGAAGGGCATCGTTATTGCAATGATACTATTTCTATTTCAATGTTGTATGTTGTATAATTTTGTGGGGTGAATGACTTGGCAACATAGTTCATCGTTATCTGTGAAGAGAAAGCCAAAATCTGCCAAGATAGGCAAGTTCATTGGGCCATTTCAGTTTACTTCCTATCTGTGCACAGCTGCAAAATTTCTAGGCTTCTTTTGCAACAAAATTATATCAAGATTCCTCTAGTCAGAAAGAAATTCAACTTTTATTACAATGGTCTGAAGAAAGTGAATTTGGGTCAATGGCTGGAAACAATGGTTTAGTCCCTTTGGGTTTAAACTAACAAATAGCACTTCAGTATGTGTAACTTTCCCAAAATGAATGGTGCTGTCTCATCATGTAACAAGTTCTTCATTCCTTGAGGTATTCAAGCAGAATCAGGGTTATATCCTCAGAGGTATATGTGACAAGAGGATATTGGATGAAATACAGAATGAAAAATAGAATTCATCTTGACTCCTAAGCATGATACATTGAGAGTGGCTGCCTAGAAGTTTCTGTTGAGAAGCATCAGGAAGCCAAATCCATAATGTTCTCAATAAGAGTGCTAGGATTAATAACCAATAATGTTCTTGAGAAAACAGTAGCAGTGAGTAGACAACATGTTTTTTTTTTAATGTTGTATGTTTTTTGAGAGAGAGACACACACACAGACGAGGGGAAGAGAGAATCCCAAGCAGACCATGCTATCAGTGCAGCATGGTCTCAATCTCAGGAACCATGACATCATGACCTGAGCTGAAATCAAGAATCAGATGCTTAACACATTGAATCACCCAGGCACCATAGTGGACAACACATTTAAATGACCTTTAGATCTAATTTAAATTCTATAATTGTAGTAAGTAATCTCTTAATGGCCTAAAAAATTCAAAATGCTGATCTATCATAAGATGAATCATTACAAATTATTTGTAATATTATTGTTCATTAGATATATTTTAACTTAGTAAAGGGCAGTAGAGCTGAACAGACTTGCAAACACCTGCTAGGAGTTACTGCAAAAACCAGTTCCACTTTCTTGTTGACTCTTTAAATTGATCTAAATGCTGTATTACATAACTGTGGTTATTCTATCAAGATGAATGCATAGAGATTATATTTAAAGCATGCGATGTTGCATTTTCCTTTGAAATAAGCCCTGATAGCTTTGGTTCTAAATTCACAGCATATTTAGATATGTAAGTGTATCTGAATTGAAAATGTTATTTTAGAAGTGCTTCATTGCAATTTACAAATGTGTTTGACTGTCTCTTGTAAGTAGTAAATTTCATTTGGAATATGGAGCTTTTCAGACAAAGTAAAACTTGCTAATAGTAATGTTCTTCAAGCAATAAATACCCTCGGGACTTCCTTAGTGAAAATGGCTGCTGAAAAAATCTATTGACTTTCAAGAGAACTTGGTAATTAACCTCCTGGCAGTTTCCTCCAGGCTATTCTGTTAGTCTCAGCACAACAATGCTAACTTAATTCTACAAACAGAAATTAAATAGGCTTTGGACCAAGATCCTTGGAAATAATAAACTTAATATTCCACTTTTACTAAATGTACCTATTAGGACAGACATGAAATGAGATTTTATTCTCTGCCCTTATATCTTATAGTAGGTTTGATGGCTGAAAAAAATCAGAGGAAAAAATGGTTTCCTCTTATATATTGAAAGTAGTCATAAGAATTATCAAAACGAAGATACATGTTTTTGTGGGCTTCCCTTAATATTTAATATATTACAAATAACTTAATATTTATTTCATAGTAGTAAGTTGAAAATAAGATTATAGAACACTTTATATACAGTATAAACCAAAATCATTTTGGAGAGAGAGAGAGAGAGAGAGCACAAGCAGGGGAAAGGAGCAGAGGGAGAGAAATCCCAAGCAGACTCCGTGCTCAGCATGGAACCCAGTGCAGAGCTTGATCCCATTACCCTGGGATTGTGACCTGAGCCAAAAATCAAGAGTTGAATGCTCAACCAACTGAGCCACCCAGATGCCCCAGTATGAACCAAAATTATAAAACACATAGTATAGATAGTATCCAGGGTGTTAATTAAGACATTATTTTGAGAAAGGTATTGCACTAAGAAGAAAACTAACCCTCAAATTAATCCTATGAGGATTAAATTGTTACTATTTCAGTTATGCAAATAAAATGAAGCACAGAGCATTTGAGTAAATTTCCCAGCATCACAGTGTAGTAGACAAAGAGACTTAGAGTGAAGTCCAGGCAAGCTAATTCCCGAATATATCTACTGTCTACTGTAGACCAGTGGTTGATTATACATGAGAAACTGTATAGCATTATAGTTCTTTGGGAAACTTCCTTATTTTCTGGCACTGAGAGATTTTCCAGGTTCATCTTGTACATTCCCTGACCCAGTCCTAGAATAAATCACATCTCTAATTCCTTTTATTAGAGAATGGAACTAGAAACTAAGATAAAGGTGCTGGATGTGCTTATCTTATTGCTACTAGGGTGTTTTTGCTTTTTGGGCTTCTCATCTGAGAAAGCAAGCAAGGAAATATGTACATAATAACCTGTGTATATACACATACCCATAAATATTTCTATAGGCAACAATTTACTTTTACTAGGTAACCAAGAATTCTTACCACCTTTTCTAACTCTTTCATTAACAAAGGGTTCATTCCACTTTTCCTCACCTCGCTTGTCTGTAAATTATTCCAACATCTTGAAATTTGGAAACTGCAGTACCAGAATTGTTAACATATAAGAAACTTTATAAACTGAAATAATTGTTTTCTTTTAGTCTTACAAACTCCATATATTTCCAAAGTTACTTAAGTCATTATCTTTTCCTCCAGCCACTTCAGTGAGATAGTGTCAGACATTTTTTATGCAATTAGATGTGTTGTCACATTTGGCATAAAATTCTGGGACCCCAGTATTACTTGGATACATTAAGATCTACTTTTTGTGACTTAAAGCTCTATAGATTTTGATAAACACAAACTTTTGTGTAAACAAACTTTTGGTATCATACAAAATAATTTCACCACTCTAAAATAGCCCATGTCTCACCTATTTTCCTCCCCTTTCCTCCATGGAAAGTACTGATCCTTGTACATCTGTATAGTGTTGCCTTTCCAGAATGTCATATAATTGGATATACCATGTACATTCTTTTTAGACTGTCTACTTCCAGTTAAAATATGTATTTAGTGTGTGTGTGTGTGGCTTGATAGCTCATTTCCTCATATTACTAAATAATATTCCATGGTGTGGAATAGCCAGACTGAAGGTTAATGCTTCAACATAGGAATTTTGGGGAGAGATAATATTCAATCCATAATATTCTGCCCCTGGTCTCCCAAAACTCATGTTCTTCTCAAAAGCAAACCACATCAATTCCATTTCAAAAGCCCCAAAGTTTTAACTCATTATAGCATAAATTCTCAGGTCTAAAGGTCAAAATCTCACCTAAACATCTAAATCACATATAGGTAAGACTTCTGGTGCAATTCATCATGTGGCAACATTCCTCTCCAGCTATGAACCTGTGAAAGAAGACAAGTTATGTGCTTTCAAAATACAATGATGGAAGAGGCACAGGATAGATATTTTCTTTCCAAATGGGAGAAATTGGGATATGAAAGAGATGAAAGGTCTCAAGCAAGTCCAAAATCTAGCAAGACAAATTCCTTAAGGCTCAAGAATAATCCATTTGACTTGATATCTCACCTTCCATATCCACTGGACGTTCTAGCTCAGGAGATATTGTTTCAGATAAGCATATCTAAGCTATGACTCTCTGGATTCTTCATCTGTGTCTCTGGATTTTGTGGGGTGACCCTGAAGCCTCACTTCTCTGATGGGTCCAAGGAAAATAATTAATTTTTGTTTTTTTCAACATCTTTTTCTTATTATTGTAAGAACATGAGTGTCCATTTCCAACCTCTTTACATGTCATAGGTGACATCTGGGTCATATGCTTTTTTTTAATTAAAAAAATGAGAATAAAATACATTTTTAATTATATATTTTCTGATTTCATGGGTGAGAAGTATTAATATTTATTAAATACTAGGCAAGTTGAGGTATAGGGAGTATAAAGATCCTGTGATAACTTAGGCACAAATCTTACTAATTTCTTTCCTTATTCCACTGTATCAATAATTCTTAAATTTCTGTGAATATAAACCTCCTATATATTTGTAAAATTACACATACACGTCCTCCTTGTGTACTTGACTAACTCATTATCCTCAGCTTTATTCAACAATAATTGAATAGATGAAGACTTGACTTCCACTTGGAAAATGATTCTGAATCCTGTTTCTCCACATCCTATTCTCAGACCACATATAACCTATTAAAACAGTAGTGTTTTTTAAATGGAATACACCAAAACTAAATGGTTGTGCTTTTCAAAAGTAAGGCATCTGTCTCTCTCTTTGTCTTTCTCCCTATTATCTATCTATCTCTATCTCTGTTACTGTGTCTCCTGATCTATCTCCATTTATTGGCTGCAATTCTGTCTTAAGACTGTGATGATAGTTTTAAGACTATGATGATATAATGATCAGATATCTGGATATTTAACAGCTTACAAAGCTTTACTCTTCCCACTTTGGAGTAGAATGATTTTTATTTTTTTTTTTAAAGAAGCCCTCATTTCCACTAACATAATTTAAAATATTTACCACTGACCTTCCAAATCTAGCACTGGCAGACTAGTATGAAATGTTCAGAATATTCTATATGAAAAGAAAAATTAGAAAGAACATTGAGTCACCAATTAAATAACATGAGAAAATGACCAATGAATATTAGGAACTCCAGATAAAAACATGATAGGAAAAGATATTTTTAAGAAAATGATCTATCTCATTTGACCTCTCACCCCAAGTCATTCAAAATATTAAATCATTTTCTTTAAAATGCTTAGCAATGTATAAGGACAACTAACAAAACTTATGAACTATTTAGACATATTGATATCTTCCAAGATCTTAAAATATAGTAAAATTAAGTAATATAACATAATTCAGAAATGTATGCATACTGCACACACTTATAGGAGCACAGTCACTTTACAGTTATTTCAGTATGAAACATCAGCTGGTTCTGTAAATGTAGAAGGGAACTGTTTTTTAGTTTCTTCTAAGATTTTGAGACAAATAATATGGCAAAAAATACGGTAAAGTCAGAAAAAAAGATACATGTAGGATGAAGTTTAAATCAAATTTTAGAAAGGGGATAAATTTATGAGCTTAATGAGAATGAATGCATTGTCCCCTTTAGTCTTTAATCTGTTCCCTATTTTTTCTATTAGATTTTCAAAGGCATAATTTATTCTAAATGAGTGACAGTGTTTGTGTAAAGTTCTGGTTCAGGTGATAGGAAGATGACATCAAGGCTCTTTTCTTTAATTTTTATAAGTCTTTAAGAATTTAAGGCCATCATTGTTTTCCTTGTGATATTACTCAGATATTCAAATTACTCCATTACCCCACACACTACTTTGAAAAACTACAATTCAAATATTTGAATAAAATATTTACCTAAAATGGATTTCAATTCCATGTGATTTTAAGGAGTTAGGTACAGCTAAGATTTACTGAAGCTCTTCCTGGAATATCTGGTGAAGCATAAAAAGTAATCCACTCTGAGATTGAAAAGTCACCCAGAATTAAATGAGATTGGAGTTAAAAAAAACAAGAACAAAAAACCATCTTTCTTTGTTTCTCTTCCACTTTGATACCATTTCTGTTCCTAAGTTCCTTTTTATAAATATATGTGAAAATTATATATAACAGTAACAGTAGGAAATTGCCGTTTCAGGGTAATAGGAAGACAAAAGTTGTATTATAGTCACACTGTGTTATTTTTTCGATCTTTTCAGCAGAGTTCCATTTTCAGTCATAACTGGAATATAAGTATGTTTGAGTGAAGGTATTATCCTTCTCCTTTTCAGTGCCTCTTTCATTCTCCCATGACTTGACATTCATCTTTGGATACCACAGAGTCAGGTACACCACATTAAAGATGACATTTTGCACCGTCAGACATTTCTACAGGTCTAAGATCAAAAATAAATTTATTTACTAGATTTCTTTCTTTTTCTTTTTTTTTTTTTGATGCCTTCAATATATGTATCCCAAGTCTATGTATATAGCATATTTACACACAGGCTATGCAATTTCATTTACATTCTTATTGAGTTCAGAAAGAAAATGCCAGGTATGCACCAAAATGTATTTAGAGCTCTCTATTTTACTGTCAGTATAAAGATTTATAAACATATCTCCTCACAAATATGCACATGCATAACTCCATGCAGGGCAATAGTATTAGAAATGCTTAAACAAGTCTTTGTGTAATATGATTTCCCCCTCTAGTATTCTATCATTTTCCTACATGCAGGATATCTGAAAACAAAAGAAGTAATTTCCCCAACGGGATACTGAGTGCAAAAATTATATGCTTCAACTTCTTCCATAAATTCTTTGCAGTCAGGCCTCAATCTGTATTTTAACAGGCAATATCTATCCAACATTTACTTAACGCAGATCATCATGATATTAAGGATTTGGGTTCAGCAGTGGTAGAAAATTAATAGGACCCTTATCTTGTTATAAGGATCATTTAATCCAGTTAAAACCAGGTATATTGACCATGTCATTGATTATAAAAATATATAATCTAAATAATTAACATGTAAATGATACTTGATGGGAATAAAAAAATAATTAATTTTGGCAGAGGAATAACAAACATGGCAGTAAGTAAGTGACTCTTATTCTGGGCCTTGAAGAATAGACAGAAGTTAGGGGTACAGAGGAGCACAAAAGACCAATGCTAGAATCAAAGAAATAGTGGTGTTAAACTGTGCTGTTATGTATTCTGACTTAAAAAATACCCTGGATTTTCAACAGTGGTTACCTGTAAGATTCATGAAGGATTATTATGTATCAGTGAATAGATGACTAAGAAAGACTTTGGCCATCCTGCATCAAATGCATTTATTTAATGTGAGCAGAAATCTACCCCTGGGCTCATCCCATTACAAATCTCCACAGCACTAAAAGAACACCAAAACAATAAGCACATATACGACACAGAGCTATAATGTTAAATTTGCATTGTGCGCACACACACACACACACACACACACACACACACACACACAGATGCTTTTTCCCTAAGTGTTTGTCATTTGCCAACCATTCGGTTAAGTTGTATGCATTCATTATCTCTTGGAATCCTCATTAGAAGTCTAAGTGGTTAGTATTTATATTTGCATTTCATTTTCAAGTTACTTCAGGTTCAGGAAGCTTACATAACTTGCTCAAACTGTATCATAGTGTATAGAATTAAGATTTATTCCTATATGAGTCCAGAACCAATATTGTGCTTTGTGTGGAATTAGAACAAGAGATTCCCTAGAATGTAAAACCAAACAATAGCTAAAAAACTTGATTAAATGTACTGTTTCCCTCCACACTTCTGTTTTATGTATGATTAAGAGCATAGCCTCTGGAATTAAAGTGCCTCTGAGTCAACCTTCTACTGGCCATTTGGGTTTAGAAAGTAATTCTTATGCTCTCTATGATGCAATTTATTCATAAGTAGAATGGAGGAAATCATTTTACTATTATTCTGGGAGTTATATAAGGTGTTTAACATGCTTAAACTATTTCCTCATGTATAGTAGGTACTCAACAAAAGTCAGATACTTTATTATTATAATTGTTTATCATTATTATTATGTATTACTTGAATGTAACTATACTGACATATCTCTTGATAAGGTGACATTTTAATAAATATAATTAGGCTGATATATTAAAATAGCAAAATAATACCTTACAACAGGAGGTGGAAAGTTTGTGGAGCATCATCTTACCTAATCTTGGTTCTAAAGAATTGTTGATAATGACAAAACATAGACATACAGACAGTACAAACAGACCTTCAGAAACATTAGCTCCCACCTAAATTTTGAGGAAAGAACCAAATTCCTCTCTTATGAGAGGAACATTAATACTTACAGCATCCTCACCTATAAACTTAAAAATTCTAGCCAATCTTCAACTTCAGTCAACCTCCACTTTCATTCATCTATAGCAATAATAGTTTTATCAAATGCCACAGGAATAATAACATATCAGTTACAGAACTTGCCATATTAGACATTTGAATTCTTCTAATTTCACCTTTCACGTTAGAAATGTAAAACTTAGAAACTCAGGTTGTGACTTTCATTTATACTGTCATTCAACATTGTGACTACTGGATATCAGTCAATATGGCAGACACTGAAGATATAAACACAAATCAATAGTATTACTAATGCTCATGAGCTCATCTTTACTGGAGGACACCGATATGTAAATAAATACATAATGAAAGGAGTATATATGACCCAGTGTTTAAACAGATTCTACTTTTATGTCAGCTGGAGTGGATTTGAATACTAGTTTACAAAGCACTGCTTTTGACTCTGGAAAAATTTACATCTCTGATTTTTATTAAATTTTATTATGTGTAAGATGGGAATGAATTACTTTTCAAAAAGGATATTAATGATAATTAGCTTATACTATATGTATAAATTACACATAAAATATCTGGGCATAGTGATTATTTTCTACCTTTCATTTGTAGGATTCCTGACAGATCTAATACAAGGTTTTAGTGGGAGAATATTCAGCTATATATAGAAAGATTAAACTAACTCACCCAAGTAGGAAAATGCAAAAATTGTCTGCTTTGTCTTTAAAATTCACTGGAGATAAAGAAAGAAAGGGGAGGGGGGGGGAGCTTCCAGAATGGCAGAATGAGAGCTTCCAAAAATATACTTCTTTATAAAGGGAACTTAAGCATTGGCAACAAATTGTCAGAGTCAAGATTTTCAGAGCTGTGAAGATTAACCAGAGTATCGAAAGGAACAGGAGAATGTTTCTTGTTTCTTTGAGAAAATCAACTGAATTTCAGTAAGAACAGCAGGATTTATAGCAATATAATTTTGCCTACTCCCCTCTTTATTTCCCCAATTCTGCAGTAGCCTTGAAGACTACCAGGCTTACAACCAGAGTAACTGAAAAAACAAGCCACCATGTAGCCACAGGCCTGGACAGACCAGATTTTGAGTTCCTCAAAAAATCCCATACCTAGAGCAGGTTCACTATTTGGCTTGTCTGGCAGCTGCTTAGAAGAATCTCTGTTGCAGAGTGATATCATTATTTGCTAAGTAGGTATTTAAAAATTTTTTAATGTTTATTTATTTTTTGAGAAAGAGAAAGACACAGTGTGAGTGGGGGAGGGGCGGAGACACAGAATCTGAAGTAGGCTCCAAGCCATCAGCACAGAGCCTGATGGAGGGCTCAACCCACAAACCATGAGATCATGACCAGAGCCAAAGTCAGATGCCCAAGCAACTGAGCCACCCAGGCACCTGGCTAAGTAGGTGCTTACATCAAGGGATAATTTTATTTCCAGCATCTTGGTTGAAAATAATGAGTGAAAGAAAAAAAAATAGCATCACAGCTGTCCAAAGCTGTGATGCTTGTAGCAAAGAGGAGGCTGACCAAAACTTTTAAAGGAAGATACAGTGAATGAGATGTTCACAAGATACTTGAAAAGCTCTGAAATATTATAGGAGACCTAAAAGCTATGCAAGTGCAAAGGTGTGTTCAGAGCCCAAAAGATGGAAGGAAGCCCCAAATTCTTACTTCGTGATGACCTTGAGGTCTTTGTGAGCATGAATTGGAAGGATAAGGCAAAACTGTAAACTACATGAACATTAGACCACACATAGACACAGTCCCTCTGGCAAGAGGCAGAGGACTTAAGGTTCAAGACATTAAAAAGAAAAAAAATCTAACAAATCATTAGCAGCCCTGGAAGCTAACAGAGCAGAGATTCAGTGGCCATACATGGCAATAAACACAAACTTTACAGAAATAGTACTGAAAGGAAAAATGGAGACAATAAATAAAAAGATCAGTGGTTGCCAGAGGTGGGGAAGTGAAGACAGATGAATAAGCAGAGCATAGAAGATTTTTAAGGCAGTGAAAATACTCATGATATTACATTGATAAATATAAGTCATTATACATTTGTCGAAATCCATAGAATGTACAATATCAAAAGTGAACCCTAAGATAAATTATGGATGTTAGGTGATTATGATGTCAATGTAAGTTCATCCTTGGTAAAATCTCTACTTTTCTGATGAGTGATGTTGAAAATGGGGAAGGCTATTCATGTGTGGGGCAGGGCACTTTATAGGAAATCTCTGTGCCTTCCTCTCAATGTTATTGTGAACTTAAAACTGCTCTGAAAAGAAAAATTCTTAGACAAAAAAACACAACAGTTATTCATGAAAATTCATTAAAAATACAGCAGCAAAAACAACACAACACCACCAACAACAACAAAAAAAAGAAGCAATAACAATATGGCTGCTTGAAATATCATGCTGTAATCTATCTGTCATGATAGAAATTGTGGCATGTTTGACTAACCCAAAGGAGGGAGGTTTCTTTAAGAGAAAAGCAGCATATTAGATAATAGACCAGAATGACATGAAAAAGAAAGTGGAATCTCGAAGGCCAGAATAGACGAATATAAATTTTAAAACTTCATGATTTAAGTGGTCTGGCAGAAGATAATAGAAATGAACTAGAGGGGCGCCTGGGTGGCTCGGACGGTTAAGCATCTGACTTTTGATCTTGGCTCAGGTCACGATCTCATGGTTCATGAGATTGGGGCCCCTGCCCAGCTCTGTGCTGACAGCATGGAGTCTGCTTGGGATTCTCTCTCTCCTTCTCTCTGCTGCTCCTCTCTCTCTCTCTCAAAACAAATAAAGAAACTTAAAAAAAAAAAAAAAAGAAATGAACTAGATATTTTACTTGTTATTAGATCTAAAAAAGTGGCTAAGGCAGAAAATAATTTAACATGAAAAGGACAAGACATTGGAAAATTATTGAATGAATATATGTATGGGCCAGAAACCAAATGTAAAAGGGGAAGGAATGTATTAACTCAATCTAGCAAGTACTGGTGGACTTACATGATACATAAAACAAAAAGGATCTATTTAAGCTATAGGTTGAACAACCACAAATTAGGTTAAGACTCTTGAAAGAAGTAAGTAATCAAGTGAAAATGAAATACTATAGGCATATCTTACTACGGAAGGAATAGATGAAACCAAAGTAATTGCAGCTCAGTGGTTGAAACATTCAAGATTTGGGAAATGAAATGAGCACGTTGGGGAACCATATGCATAGATTTAGTCCTCTCCAAGAATCTATAATCTAAAATTCAGAAATATTAACATAAGCTTCAGTTCAGAAATTTCCTGATGATAATTCTTCTTCTTCTCCTTCTCTTCCTCCTCCTCTTTCCTCTACTTCTTCATTTTTCTGATAGATTAAAAGGTACATAATAAAATTGCAAGAAATGAGAAAGCTTCCTTTAGAGATTTTTTTTATAGATATTTAAGAGATTTTACAACAAAGGCAGTGGAGGAAGCCAATGTGGCCAAGTATCAGAGGCCTGCTTATAGAATATTGTGGATTGGAGATCACTAGAGAGTAATAATTCAGAACTTCGTTACCAGAATCAACTTACCCAAGGCTAAATCTAAATTAAAAGGAATTAAATATGCCAAATATAGAAAACAAAAGCAAATTTTAATTTTATTAAAAGTGCCACTCCCTTGGAGAGTATTCACAGTGAAATGTCCCCCTGCACAAACCTAAGTACTTAATTAGGTGTATATGAGGGGATTTATTCCAATATTCTGTAAAGCCCTGGTTATGGACTATGCTCTCTTAGAATGAATGCTAAAGCTGAGCCCACGATATATGGATCTTCTCCAATGTAACTGAGTTTCCTATATTCTTGTACTGTGAACATCACTTTTCTTGGTATAATAGCCCTAGAGGCAAAGTGTTTCTGTGTTCTTTAAGTTTTGTGAGTGTGCACATACATGTGCATGTGTAGATGGAGTTGTGGGGGTGTGTGTTGGGGTAGTCAAGGTAAGTGTTGTATAAATCTTATTTGTGTTTTTTATTTATTTGGACTTTTTAAATGTGATACCCAGAAAACTTATCTTTTAAGAACCTGAGGACGCTGCTTTTGTTCTAGTATAAGATATACTTTGTAGCAGTCAAAGAAATCACACCATTATCAAGGTATTGGGGAAAATATCTGTCTTATTTTTTTTTCAACGTTTATTTATTTTTGGGAAAGAGAGAGACAGAGCATGAACGGGGGAAGGGCAGAGAGAGAGGGAGACACAGAATCAGAAACAGGCTCCAGGCTCTGAGCCATCAGCCCAGAGCCCGACGCGGGGCTCGAACTCACAGACCGCAAGATCGTTACCTGGCTGAAGTCGGACGCTTAACCGACTGCGCCACCCAGGCGCCCCAATATCTGTCTTATTATAGTGAGAATAATTCATTGGGACATACGAATTCTGAGTTGTAATTACTTTGAATTTAACTCACTAATGCACTACAAAGTGATTTTTATTGTAATTCCTCAGGATTTTAATTCTTAGAGACTTGAACTTGCAAACAAATTTAATATTTAATCTTCAATATGTTAAAATTTTTAATGTATGGAAACCATTGTATTCAAGTTTACAGCATCCCTATGTTATCACAGCTATATAATTGGTATTAGTTTACAATGCTATTTGATTTTGCTGAAATACTTCTGATAGGTTTTATGAGATAAAATGAGTAGGGAAATTTTTCCTTAGAATGTCTTGGATATAGAAAGGTTGTTAAGCTAGCTTCAATAATGAACTGTAAAGGCCTACTTTGAAGTATTTTAGGCACAAAAGGAAAATGACCCATTGGTGATTCTATAAAAGCACCCAAGAAAGCTTTCAGAATTGGAAGCTATGAAAGGAAACAAGTAAATGGAAACAGGACTGTCACCATGAGTTGGTAATCTCCTCCTCATAGATTTCAGGTTTAAAGCCAAATATGAGAAAGAAAGAAAAAAAGGTGGAGAATGGCAAAAAAGAGCACTGACTCCCCTTACCTCAGTAAGCCATGTGTAAGAATCTCCTTAAAAAGCTCCTCTTACAGAATCTCCACTGTTTGTCAATTCTTCCCGTGGAGGGATGGGCTATTTGGGGAAGGGCAGAGAAGGAGCTTGAGGTGTTTACTCAGAACCTCACCAGTTGCCCTCCTTGCTTAAGGGTGCGTAGAAGACTTGACTCTGTAACCATAGAAGAGACTTGGGGTTTGGGGGTGAATAGCTACATTCAGTGGGTTAGTAGCAAACTCACTCTGGCACAGAATAAGGTCACATCTTCCAAGTAGCTTTATCAGAAATATAAATTATGTATTGATACACATCTGCTTGACTCCTGGGTCTTCAACTCAGATGTAGAAAGAGGGGCAATTATTTAATGACTCCCTAAAATCCAAATAGCTTGCATAGGTTTTTATCTAATAAGGACATAATCGGTTGAATGAATGAAATAATTATATTTAAGTAATGCCACTATAAAATCATATTATGCCTTGGAGCTGTGGTTTTAAAAATGTTTGGATCATTGACACTGTTGAAAGACTGATGATATTGTGCAATTTTTCCCCAGAAATCATGTACTTCTGAATAAAATTAGTCATACAACTTCAGAGATTCATGGGCTCCAGATTAATAACCACTTTTTAGAAAACATTTAAATTGAAGCTCAAGTCAACCTACAAATTAATTTATATATGATATTCCATATTCATTATACCTTTTACATTTAAAACTGCATTAAGTCTCATGAGTTACTTTATAATTTAGTAGAAAGTAAGTGACTGGAAAAATTAAATATTAAGCAAATGTTATAGCTGAATAAAATTGGCATGTTAAAACCCAGAGGTAGGAAAATGACTCATTTTCATTATTATTCCACATATATTCTTTTAATTAATAAAGTATCAGGTACTAAAAAATTACCAATACCCTAGTATTAGTATATATTTTACAGTACTAGAATATCTATGTTTTTAGAAAATGTAGAAATACAGATATGATGCAAAGTGCTTCAAAATTTTTAGTTATTTTCAAAGTAGATTTTCTTTCTAATTCAGTTTGGAGAAAATTAACCTAAGATATAAACTAAATCTTGTAAACATAAAATAAAGTACACAGATAATTTGATATTAAGAAATTGCTAATTTCAAAACTTTGAAGTGAATAAATGCTATTTTTCTTAGTTCCTTGCATGCTATATTCTAAAATCATGCATGTGTTGTATCACCTTGTGCTAAGTCGTCACAAGTACTTTAAAAAATAGTGTTATACAAAATTAAAAAAACAGTATAATTAAAAATATCAAGTAATAGCAAATACATCTCAATAACTATGTTAGGCCGATAATAGCTCCAAAATTTATATCTCTCTCCTAATCCTTAGAACCTATAAATATTATCTTATTTGGAAAAAATAGTTCATGCAGATGTGATTAAGTTAAGGTAAATATGTTAATCTGGATTATATGGAAGAATTTTAAGTGTCATCATAAATACCCTTAGGAAAGAAGCAGAGAGATTAGATCACCACACATCCAGAGGAAAAGCAGTAAGGAGACAAGTAGAGAGGAATGTGGCCATGTACAATGGCACACCAACAGCCACCAGAAGTTGAAAGAGTCAAGGAACAGTTTTCCTCCTATGGTCTCCATAAGGAGGGTAGCCTAACTGATGCCCTGTTTTCAGACTTCTGAACTTAGTTTCAGTTAATAGAAACTAACCCAATGGGTAATATCAGTTAAGCGCACTGACTCTTCTCTAGGCATTCCTTTAGGGCTTTCTTTACGTTTGTTCAGTCACATAACTGATTTAAATCAGGTATTGTTCTAAGCATTTCTCGTGGATAAACTCACATAATCTTCAAAATAAAGAGTATAAGCTAATTAATACTGTTATTATAATTTTACAAAGGTAAAATCTGATGCAGATAATGTCAATTATTTTTTCTCAGAGCTAAACAACTGATAAATTGCAGAATTGTGACTTCAATCCAAAGCATTCGGTTCCAGATTCTGGACTCTTAACTACCATATAATGATGCATCTCTGAAATTTTAAATTTGAAGCCTTGACAATGAATACTCCTTGATTCTCCCATAGTTTAAATAATGAAAGGGAGGTAAAGAATAAGTAAATCCCCTACTGGCACATGGTTGGTTGGTGATACAGGCAGGATTTAAATTCATGCAGCTTGATAACACGATAAGACAATCTGAGCTTCAACCATTCTGCTATCCTGTCTCTCAAGTAGTTTTCATAGATTGAGTCTCTTTTTTCATGATATACTCTCCAGGGGGAGCAAATTATCTGAAATATCTATAAATTATGGCCAAACTAAAAATTTGGACAGGTACTCAGTAAACATAGACAGGAAATTTATCTAAAAAGCTTGCTTTATAATTTGCAAATGTAACTCACAATCATGGATTATACAACTTCTGTGCAAATTTGAATTTAATAATCAATTTTGAGCCTTTCCATCATGAGAAATGGCAAAAATATTCTGAATAGTAAAATGGCATATTAATTCTAAATGTCCTCTTCCCAAAACAAAATCTATTGTATTTAGGCATATCCTTTTAGTTTCGTACAAAACTTATTTGAATTTATTATTTTATTCAATAAGTTATCAGGGAATACCATTTCAGTTAAACTTCTTGTAAATCTTGGAATATATGCACTACTGTGGAATAAGATATTTGGAATTCACCACATAAATAATTAAAAGTTTTCTGTTACTATTTTGTCACAATGATTCAGCAAGTAGCTGAGACCTACTTTCTGTATTCTCTTTCTTTATATATTGTTAACATACCCCCTCATTAACATCCTACATACATGCCATGCACACCTACACATACTCACATACAAAATAATTTTAGATTTTTAGGGAAAATACAAAAGAAAAATATCTACTATACATTTTAAATGATAAAATAATCCTATTAAAGGCATTTTAACACCAACAGTAGCATGATCTAAAAGCATTAATCATATAGATACATATGTAATATATATACATGTTTTTAATTAAAAGATTCATATGGTGACTTCACCTATAATCTATTTTTAGCATTAATAAGGCTGTAGGCAGTGGTGTAAACTATGAATAATTAGTTATATTAGGACAGCTAAAATAAGCTATTGTTTGGTTAGGCTAGTGAAACAATTAAATTTAAATCTTTGGAAAGATTTTGTATTTGTTAAATATTTTGAAAATACAAGAATTTTTCTGAATCACTTCATGCTATAAAATTGGATTTATCTCCATTTAATTTTGTTATTGGTAATGATTTTTAATAGGTGTGCTGAGATGGAAACTTTATATCTTCCTTAACTGTAGCATTTTACTCTTCTATATAGTTTTGTTTGGTTGATTTTTTAATTTTTTTTTCTTCCATATGTTTTTAACTATGTAGTACTCCTTGTTATTCTACAACATACAGTGAAGAAGATCTCTCTGAGGCTAACTTCAAATTTCATATTTGACAATGAAGCTGTTAAGCATTATGTATGCTTTGGCATGCTCTCTTTTTTTTTTTTTTTTTTTTGATACCTTTTTCAGGCTAACTTTATGTTTCCTCTTCCAACTTTAAGATTTCATCCATTGATTCTCTTAAAGGTATGTTTCCTCATACTAATGGGCTTTTTTTTTTCAATTTTTGTTTATACGCCATGTCTATCTTGCTTTTATAATAAACATGTAACCACTATTTTTGCAGTGAATACATCCCCAAACAGCTCCCAGTCCTTACAAGAGCTCACGTACCCATATGCACAAATGAAGTGAGTCTTGTTGCCCAATCTGTCTCATTCCAATGCTTTAAACCTCCATCTTGCTTTAGATTTAAGGGTATCCTTATTTTCCAAATATCTTTATGGGAAATCCCAGTTAATCTGAGTGCTTTTTAAATATACCTACTCAGGTAAAGGAACTCGGTTTGCTGAATGGGCATTGGTTTGGGTCAATTGTGCTAAAGCACAGAAGCATGCCAACATCCTCAGGTTTGCCAAATGACAAGGATGCTCAATTAAAGTTGAATTTTAGATAAACAATATGTATGCTTTAGTATATATTCCAACTATTGCACAAGATATACTAAGAACAGATTTTTGTAAATCTGAAATTCAAAATTAAATGGTTTTCCTGTATTTTTATTTGCTAAAACTGGTAGACTCAGGGTACAGAAAGAAATACTGCCATTTGTAGTATCTAATTTTCGAAGCGGAACTTTGGCTGTGCTATTCCAGTGCTGCAGGATGAAAAAGTTAGGTTGGATGCCATGATATGGTTCAGGATCATGGGTCTTTCTTAAAAGCAAGAAGGTAGGTGTATGGACTTATGAATCTGATCCTTTCCTTATGATCTTCTATAAAAAATTAAGGTATCACATATGCTTAATAATATGGCTCTAAGAGTCCTCTCAGGTCTGCAATTAGTAACTGAGGCTACTCAGTCTACTTCCACACACCCAAATTAGTCACTATCGTTCTTTGAAGGAAGGGCATTTCCCAGCATCCTACCTAGTTTACTAATAGGCCTGAGTTCAAAGTATTACAGTGCTTTGCCATTAAGGCTCTTTCAGTTAACAAAATTAACAAAAAGCCTCTTCCAGGATTAAAACAGATTTATGTATGAATGTATGTATGTATATATACACACACATAAATGACATCTACATATACTATTTAATCCTCAATACCCTATGAGTTAGTATAATTATTATTACATTACTGATGAGGAAGCAGAGGCACAAACAGATAAAATAATTTGGGCAATATTTACTCAGTATGTGTTAGATTTAGGATTTGAACCCAAACAGATATTTTGGCTCTAATAGCTATTATTTGAACGACTAGGTCTGCCATTTGTCTGCCTCTCAAAATCATGGGAGTCTTCAAAGCTAATATGTGATCTTGTATTAGATAAATGTTTTACCTTCTTCCCAATCACCCAAATTAGAAACATCCCGTTCACGCCCCACTCTTTCTCAAGTGTGCTAGTTTTACTGGCTGTATTATTAAAAAAAAAATCCACCCTCAAAAGTAAAATTATCTGTTTTTTTATTCCTGTTCTCCTTGCCTTTTTTAAAGCTCTAAATCCCTGTTTGGAATTTAACAACCCAACCAAAAATATTTCTTCTCCTGACACTGGCCTCTTTCCTATTTCATTTCAGGCTTCATAATGCCTCCAGGGAATTTATCTAAAACACAAATCTGATTGTGCTGTTTCCCCCTACCTTGAAAAGCTGATAACCTACATGATAATGAGGTCAGTCATAGACTCTTCAGAAGCTAACAGTGGACTTGGAAAGACAGTGGAATCATTAAAAAAAATTCTGTCACCTTGAATTGTATTCCTAGTTGTCTGTCAATCTAGAATAGGGCAAAAATATAAATTGGGAAGGATTACTTAAATACTAAAATCATTTAGGAAGAAGAAAAATAATTTCAGAAAGAAGGCCTAAGATACAAGAAGGAATCTTTAAATATAGAATTAGTAAAATTACGAGTGAATATGATTTCAATTTGCCTTCATAAAAAAACACAAAAATATATGAAATCAGGGAATGAATATAGAAGATATCCAAGATTTTCTAGAATTCATAAAGGAAGGGATTTAGAGTGATTAAATTCATTGTTGAGATAAGTCTTAAATCTAAAGTGTAAGTTTACATGCTATATGGTTTAAAATCTGAAATATTAAAATTTATTCAATTACTTCAAACAGTTTTGAGAAAAATTGCCATAGTCAACTCAAAATTATTAAAAAAAGAGAAGGACATAAATAAGGGCACATAGCAGAAGATAAAATGGGTAAGAGGTTATATTACTATAAGAAAAGCACTCAGCTACAAGTTGTTTAAAAGAGGCTTTCATTAAACCAATATATAGAGAACTTCATAGTAAAGTAACAGGAAGAAAAAAAATGCCAAGAAAATGTCAGTAACAATACTACTGGCCTATTAATAGTCATAAAGAGAGAAAGTTATTTGAGGGATATATTCCTGAAAATAAAAAGTAGAAACATGAGCAGATTTGATTTTGCAAAAAAATTCTAATAGCAAGTGAGAGTTAGAAATGTAGGAAGAAAGAGCAAAAGAATCAGAGGAGAGAGGAAGGAAGGAAAGTTGGTAAAAGCAAAATCCAGAGAATTAATGGGAATGTGTTCTCATTGATGGAAAAATTAATGTTGTAGATTAATCTGTAACAAGTTTCAAAGGGGAAAATAAAGTTGTTAATGAAAACATGAGGAAGGGTATTGAAGAAAAGTCATTTTGCTTTGTTTATCTTTGGTGATTTTTGCTCCCTCTGCTCCTGTGCTTAGGAAGCTCATGCTATGATATTAAATAAATTCATTTAAAAAATAAAATAGAAGACAACTTCTATAGTTTCTGAGGGGGACAAATGATAGCTTAGATATCACAGGTTGTTAGATACCATGTGGTTGTTACAATCCTGGTGCAAATCACTGCCTCTAAACTAATACCGTCTGTCTTGACGGGAAACCCGTGGCTCTCTAAAGTCAATTACTAAATTTCACTTTTCAAAATGATAAAACGATTTTACATTCCAGGTCTCTGTTATATTGTTAACATGGGAAGCAGTTAACAAACCACTCCAGAGTTTAGCAACTTATGTTATCAGTTACAAGTCACAATAATAAAAGTATGTATATAGTGTCATTTGTTATTTCTTCACCCTTGGATTTGTCTTCAGGTTTTTAAGACCTATAATGTCCAGTGGGATGTACTATAATAAATAGCGGAAAATGAATTTATATTTATTACTGTTTACTATCAGAGGCATAAAGTCTAGTCAGTATTATAAAATCCTAAGTAATATGAATTATTTATTACCCTTAATTTCTAAAAATATTTTTAACTTGGGGATTATAGCTTGAAAATATGTTTTAATGATGTTCATATTGGCACCACCCATAAAACTTCCATTATTGTTCCGTATGCATACTATTTCCTCATAATAGTAAGTATTATTTACATTAGGGATCAAGTTTTGTAGCCCTTAGGAATCCATCAAAGCATTCATTTATAGTCAGGAATAATCTTGAAATTACCAATATCCACTTTTGGGGACACTAAGATATTTTTTTAAAAAATAAAGATGAAAAAAATAGAAAGAATAAAAGAAGACAAATTGGAATACCAGGATCACCTGCCTCATCATATATTATTGAAAACATCCTGGTTCCAGAACCTTCTAAATTAATTTCATTAAGTTGAACACAATTGCAGAAAACATTTAAATCTTTATTATATCGGGGATCAAAAAGTTACTTTTTGTTTCTGAGCTTTATTTTTTTTACCAACATTAATGTTTACATATCCAAATAAATTATGCATGGTTACTCTAAATTCATATCTGTGTTGGAATACACATTTATTTGCTAGTCTGAATTTTTTATCTCTATTTTTTTTTCATAAAAAGTCATAGGGATTAAATACTTAGTGATATTTGACATAAAGATTAGGAATAAAGTTTTAATTAATACTGAGGACCCCCTGAATCTTTGAGTGTCCTATTAATAGGTACTGCTCTTTAAGTCTGAGGATTAAATGAAGAATCAGAGTACTTAAATGTCCATTGGGTTATAGACACTCCTGACTGTTAAACACCAGCATTTAAATATGAAGCAGTCTTAGTATTATGATACCTTAAATTCCCTGAAGTATGGCACCAATGAATATTAGCTAGGAAACCATTATCTCAAAAGTCATAATTGTTCTTGGGTCAAGTGCTCACTGACCCTGCAATTGCACATGCTTCTTTAAATGGTAGCTCTTAGTTTAGTTTTCTTTCATCTCATTTCTTCCATTCCTCTTGCTTCATAGGCAAGACTTAGTGCTGTTTTTCTGCTCCAGTTCTAAAAGCTCTTAGCTTCTGAAACCCTTTCCCATCGTATGCCAGATTATTATCTCTAATGATGTAGTTAACAGTTAAAGTGCCATTTTCTTTTAGATTTCTCTAATGTATTCCAAACACTCCACCGTGGCTTGGTATATTTTGCTTTTGAAACTAAAAATGTAATCCAGAGAACTGGTATGATGAATTGTATGTGGGTAAATATTGCACATCAGTAATCCAAGGTGTCATAGTAGTAATGATCATAAAATCAAAATAATAATATTTTAAATTAATATGTTATCCTGTTTTCCTTCATGAAAATTCTGCCACATTACTGACTGTTTTGAAAATATGAGAGCTAAGACATGAAAAGTTTTGTGACTTTTCATAGATGACACATCTAGAAATTGGCAGAGTTTAGAATTGAATCCAGTCCTTCTGGCTCAGTTAGTTGTCTTTCTACATAACTACAGCTGCTAGTCAAGAAAACACTCCAAGGAAAGCAGCCTTTAAATTGGGCATATCAATTTTATTTATGTAGACTTCCAAACACCTGTACTCACCACCTTCCAGCCTTCCATGAGCTTTCCTCTTCCCAGAAGCCTATCTCATGGACTCATTGTATTTCTCTCTCAATAACCACATTTTCTGTCCAGGCTTCCCTTCCATTTTCCCATACTCACTGAACCAAATTATTTCCTCAGACATACAAGCAAGCTGTTTAAACGTTCACTGAAAGCAGAGAACTATAGATACTAGTGTCTTATTTTAGGGAATTATGTATAAGAAGAGGTGGATCTAGCAAATAGCAACATGAGTTGGGAGTAGAGACATTAGCGTTAAATTTTTCTTTTAGAGAATATTTCTCTATAAATTGTCTTTAAGTGAGCTGTTAGTCATTTTGATATAATGTAGTATTGTCAAATGCATTTTTTTCCGTCATGCAGTATTTTGGTTAAGCGAGATTTCACCTCTGGCCTTAAAGAGTGATAGGACTTAGACAAGTAATAAAACATGTGTAAATATCTTGGAAGGAATATAGTTTGGTTTGTTTCTCAGAGCTTAGGATGTATTTTAGAAATAATAGGCATGACTCTGTACTTTCTTTTTTAACCGATTATTATGTTTTTAAAGTTTATTTATTTATTTTGAGAGAGACAAAGACAGTGGGGGGGGGCACAGAGAGGGAGAAAGAATCCCAAGCAGGCTCCACGCTGCTCCCAACATGCAGCTCAACTTAATGAAATTGTGAGACCATGACATGCGCCAAAACTGAGTCCTATGCCTTACCCACTGAGCCATCCAGGCACCCCATGATTATGTATTTCTAAAGGAGCTACACATTAGGGTGAGAATCTGGGAAAGATTTTGTTTTAGTTTATTAAAGATAATTAGTCTCTATCATCTAACTGGAGGTAGGGACATAGACATTATGTATTTTTTGAATACTCAAAAGTGATACTAATACAACCAGGTTGAGACCTGAACAAGAACTAGTATTTGATAGCCACTGTACTATATTAGTTTTTACCTTTCCTTCCACCACCAAATTAATAGATGATTATCATAAATACTACACATACCATAAGCACAGATATGAATTATGCATGCCTCAAGTATAAGTTGATTATAAACTAAAGAAAAGCATTCAGTAGATTTATATGTTGGTTTAGAGTGGAGATGAACATGTGTCCCAGCTTAATTGTCATATTAACCCCTGCTGTTCAGCTGTAATAATTAATAACAATGTATTTCACCTTTATAGTTGTCCAGTTAAAATAATAATTGTGTGGCCACATTAGTTAAAGCCAGTATGTATGTATGTATGTATGTATGTATGTATGTATGTATGTATTTTAAACTTTAATTTTTAGAGCAGTTTTCATTTAAGCAACCTTGAGTGGAAAGAACAGGGAGTTCCCACATAGTCCCTGTCACCACACATGCACAACCCCCTCCACTATCCATATTCTGCACCAGAGTAATACATTTCTTGTAATTGGTAAACCTACATTGACACATTATTATCACTAAAAGTCCATAGTAAAACTAGGCTTCACTCTGAATGTTGTACATTCTATGGGGTTCAGCAAAGGTATAATAAATAACATGTCCACTATTACAGTACATACAGAATACTGTCACTGACCCCAAAATACTAACTTCTGGCAATTCATTACACACCACCCCCTATATCCTAACAACCACTAATATTTTTATTGTCTCCACAATTTTTCCTTTTCTGTAGTGTCATATTATTGGAATCAAACAACATTATGTAACATTTTCAGATTGGCTTCTTTCATTTAATACTATGCATTTAAGTTTCTTCCATCTCTCTTCATGGCTTGATAGCTCATTTCTTTTTAGCACTAAAAAACATCCTTTTGTCTATACATACCACAATTCATCCATTCACCTACTGAAGGACATCTTGTTTGCTTCCAAGTTTTTGGTAATTATGCATAAAGCTGATATAGATATCTGCATGCAGACTTTTGTGTCAAATCCCTTGTGTAAATATCAAGAAGTATTACTGCTGAATCAGATGGTAAGAGTATACTGTCAAACTGGGGCACCTGGGTGGCTCAGTCGGCTAAGATTCTGACTTTGGCTCAAGTCATTATCTCACAGTTTGTGGGTTCAAACCCCACGTAGGGCTCTGTGCTGACTGCTTAGAGTCTGCAGCCTGCTTTGGATTCTGTCTCCTCTCTCTCTGCCCCTCCCCTGCTTGTGCACTCTCTCTCTCTCTTTCTCTCAAAAATAAATATTTAAAAAATTAAAAAAAAAAACCCTGCCAAACTATCCATCAAAGTGGCTGTAGCATTTACATTCCCAATGATGAGAGTTCCTGTTGTTTCACATCCTTGTCAGCATTTGGTGTTATCGGTGTTTAGAATTTTGACCTTTCTAATAGGTATGTAGTAGTATCTTATATTTTAATTTTCAGTTTCTACCAGTATATAATGTTACACATATTTTCAAATAGTTTGCCATCTGTTTATCTTCTTTGGTGAGGTGTCTGTTCAGGTCTTTTGCCCATTTTATAGTCGGGTTATTTCCTTATTGTTGAGTTTTAAGAGTTCTTTGTGTATTTTGGATGACAGCCTTTCATCAGATGTATCTTTTTAAAATATTTTCTCCCAGTCTGTCCCTTGTCTTCTCATTCTTTTGACAGTTTCTTTTGAACAGCAGATTTTTTAAATTTAAATTATATCCAGATTATCAGTTATTTTTTCATGGATTGTGTTTGTGTTGGTGTATCTAATTGCTGGGATTTGGTTGAGTTTGCATTGAATCTATAGATCAAGCTGGAAAGAACTGATATCTTAGTAATATTAAATCTTCCTATTCATGCACATGGGCTGTCTCCATTTATCTAGTTATTCTTTGATATATTTCATCAGTTTTTAATTTTTCCTCATATAGGTCTTGTACAAATTTTGTTAGATTACACTAACATTTTGAGGGGTACTAATGTAAATGTTAATATGTTTTTAATTTCAAATTTTACTTTTTCATTGCTGGTATACTGAGAAGTGATAGACTTCTTTGTATTAATTGTGTATCCTATGATTTTGCTGTAATTGATAATTAGTTCCAGGTGTGTGTGTGTGTGTGTGTGTGTGTGTGTGTGTGTGTGTGTGAGTTCTTTCAGATTTTCTACATAGATGATCATGTCATCTAAACACAAAAACAATTTTATTTTTTTCTTCCCGATCTGTATGCCTTCCATTTCCTATTCTTGTCTTATCGCATTAGCTAGGACTTCCAGTATGATATTGAAAAGGAGTGGTGAAAGAGGACATCTGTATCTTATTTTTTATTAATGGTCTCATCACTAATGCTGTTAGGTGTAGGTTTCTTGTAGGTTTCTGACTATGAGTTTGGGTTATTTATTTAACTAATTATTTATTTATTTAAGATTCCACGTATAAGAGAAATCATGCAATATTTGTCTTTTTTGATTTATCTCACTGAGTGTAACACTCTAGAAGTCTATCCATATTGTCATAAATGGTGAATTTTATTTTTCATTGGTAGATTTAATTCTGTTTTATGGCTGAATACTATTCCATCATATATATATATAACACCATTTCTTTAACCATTCATCCATCAGTAAATACTTAGGTTCACAAGTTTGGCTATTATAAATAATGCTGTAATGAGCATGGGAATGCTTATGTCTTTTTGAGTTAGCATTGTCATTTTCTTCTTGATAAATACCCAGAACTGGAGTTGCTGGGTCAAATGGTAGTTCTGCTTTTAATTTTTTGAGGAACCTTCATACTACTAATTGGTAATTGCTAATGTTTTCATGGGGATTCTTACATATATGTTCTTGACAGATATTTGTCTGTAGTTTTATTCTATTGTAATGTCTTTGCCTGGTTTTGGTATTAGGGAAATGCTGAACTCAGAATGAGTTAGGATGTATTCATTCTTCTTCTGTCTTCAGAAGGAGACGATTAAAAAATTGATTTTATTTCTTCCTTAAATGTTAGATAGCATTCACCAGTGAACCCATATAGGCCTTGCAATTTATGTTTCAAAACATTATTAATTAATTGATTCAATTGCTTCAAAACATATAGGTTGATTCATTTTTCTATGTATATTTGCATTAATTTTGGCATATTGTACCTTTCAAGTAATTGGTCCATTTTATCTATATTGTCAATCTGTTATCAAGATTATTTAGATTTATCTAGATTACTTAGATTATTTATCTAGATTATTATTATCAATTTTATCTAGGTTATGTGGGCATAGAGTTTTTATAATATTCCCTTTTTATCTTTTGAATGTCTATGAGTTCTGTAGTACTATCTTGTCCTTCATTTCTTTTATTACTAAACTGTCTCCTCTGTCTTTTATTCTTACTTAGCCTGTCTAGAATCCTGTCATTTGTATTGATCTTTTTGATGGCCCAGCTTTTGGTTTCTTTGACTTTCTGTATTGATTTTCTATTTTCAGTTGCACTGATTTCTTGTGTAACTCTTATTTTTTTTCTTCTGCTTACTGTAAATTTAATACATTTTTTTCTAGTTACTAAGGTTAATACTTATGTAATTGAGTTTAGAGCTTTCTTCTTTTCTAATATATATGTTTAACACTATACATTTTCCTGTAAGCACTACTTTTGCTGTATGTACAACTTTTTAAAAAAATGTTAATGTTTACTTATTTATTTGAGAGAGTGAGAGTGCACAAGTGGGGGAGGGACAGAGAGAGAGAAGGAGACATGGAATCCCAAACAGGCTCCCAGCTCCAAGCTGTCATCTCAGAGCCTGACAGGGGCTTGAGCCCATGAACTATGAGATCATGACCTGAGCCAAAGTCAGATGTTTGACTGAGCCACCCAGGTGCCCCAACACCTGCAACTTTTGATAAGGTGTCTTTTCATTTTCATTCAATCCAAAATATTTTTAATGATCTTGAGTTTTTCCTGAACCAAGCTTTATTTAAAAGTGTGTCATTCATTTCTAATCATTTGGGGACTTCCCAGTATAAATGTGTTATAGTTTGAGAGCAGACATTAAAAGATTTCTATTCTTTTAAACTTGTTAGGTGTGTCTTATTATTTTGATGAGTGTTCCATATTTTATTTCTTGATAAATGTATAATTTGCTGTTTGGGGATAAAGTAGTTCATAGATATCAAGTGTATATAGTTAATTTAAAGTACTGTCGAGTTTATATACTTATTTATTTTCTGCTGGCTGGATCTGTCCATTTCTAACAGAGTAGTATTGATGTCTCTAACTTTAATAATGGATTCATCTATTTCTCCTTGAAGTTCTATCAATTTTTGCCTCACATATTTTGATACTTTATCATTAGACATATACAGTTAAGGACAATTATGTCTTCAGGAACCCCTTATCATTATGTACTAGCCCACCTATCCTTGATAAGTTTTCTTGTTCTAGAGTCTGTTATTCAGAATTAATATAGCTACTACTATCTTCTTTTGATTAATGCTAGCATGGTATATCTTTCTTAATCCCTTTTCTTTAGTTTATATGTTTGTATATATTTAAAGTGGGTTTCCTGTAGGCAACATGTAGTTGAGTCCTGTTTTTTGACTTGATCTCTGATAATCTGTTTTAAATGGTGCGTTTAGACCATTGGCAATCAAAGTGGTTGTTGATACAGTTGGATTAATATTTACCATATTTGTTTTTATATCTTGTTCTCTGTTCTTATTTTTATCTTCCACTCTTTTTTGCCATTTGTGTTTGAATTGAACAGTTTATATTATTCTATTTTCTCTTCTTAGTATATCAGTTATACTTCTTTTGGGGCACCTGGGTGCCTCTGTCCGTTAAGTGTCTGACTTTGGCTCAGGTCATGATCTTACACTTTGTGGGTTCGAGCCCTGCCTTGGGTTCTATGCTGACAGTTTAGAGCCTGGAGCCTACTTAGGATTCTGTGTCTCCTTCTCTCTCTGTCCCTCCCCCACTCGTGCTCTGTTTCTCTCTGTCTCTTAAAAATAAATAAACATTTAAAAAATGATACTTGTTTTTAGACTTTTATTAATGTTGGTCCTAAAGTTTGCAATATATATTTTCATTTAACCCAAGTCCACTTCAAATAACACTATGCCATTTATTTAATAATACAAATATCTTATGACAACATATTTTTAGTTACTCCCTCCCACTTCTTGTGCCAGTGCTGTCACTCTTTTCATTCATACATAAACTTATATAACACAATACATAAATATTTACCTAACCATGCATAATTGAATACCATGTTGCTCTTTTTTTTTAAACTGTTACCCGTTAGGTCAATTAAGAAAAAACTAAAAAGTTTTGTTTTGCTTTCAGTTAATCATTATCTGGTGCTCTTTCCCCGCTAGGTTTGTTGAGATATAATTGACATATGACATTCTGCAAGTTTAAGATGTAGAACACAGTGATTTTACATATGTATGTATAGTAAATGATCACCACAATAAAGTTAGTTGGCATATTCATCTCCTACATAGTTACAACATTTTTGTGTCTGTGGTGATAACTTTCAAAAACTATTCTCTTAGCAACTTTCAAAAAAGTGTTTAGGTACACTTAAAAAAAGACAAACTATGTTTAACAACAACAACAAAAAAACCCTCAGTTTCTGGCCTAGTTATTGAAGTACACTATAGAATTTCTATATATCAGCATGAGTTTGAAGTTATGCACAAAAAATAATATAGAATTTTGAATTATTTATTGTGTTATAATATATTTATAATATAAAGTTTAGGAAAACACTTTCCCGTGATGTAAAATCATAAAATATTTTATCTAATATATATGGAGAAATTATTCTTAGTATAAATATTTGCAGAAAATATCACAAATTGAAACCTTTGTCTTCAAATGCTGTCCATGTCATATTATATATACTTACTTGACAAATAAATGACTTGTTGGTCTTAAAAGAGAAAATACTTGGGGTGCCTGGGTGGCTCAGTCGGTTAGGCATCTGGCTTCGGCTCAGGTCATGATCTCGCGGTCTGTGAGTTCAAGCCCCGCGTCAGGCTTTGTGCTGACAGTTCAGAGCCTGGAGCCTGTTTCAGATTCTTTGTCTCCGTCTCTGACCCTCCCCTGTTCTTGCTCTGTCTCTCCCTGTCTCAAAAATAAATAAATGTTAAAAAAAAATTAAAAAAAAAAGAGAAAATACTTAAGCAATTAATCTGGATAAATGTTAGGTGTGTATATGTCTTAATATCTTGATGTCTGGTAAGTAAAATATTATTTCTTTATTTTGCAAGTTTTCTATACCATATTTTGAGTACATATAAATGTAGTTTACAAGAAATGTGTGTTTTTGCTCAATAGGAACTTAGGGAAAAAAAATCAAGAAAAATATTTGACTCTCAAAAATTAATTCAGTTGCTCTAAACTCTACCTTGGTGGACAAGACACTTTTTAAAAATTTTCTTGTAACTAGTGAATTTACTGTTTAAAAAAAAGAAACAGATAAACAAGAAGTAGGAGAAAATGAAATACTTAAAGGTGATACATTATCCATGTGCAGCACACATTTTTAAATGTTCAAGTACTTTGGTAGGTTTTCTGACCTTTTGAGGAAAGTGACATAACATTTAGAAAAATCAGTAAGTAGGGGCACCTCAGTGGGTTAAGCATCTGACTTTGGCTCAGGTCATGATATCACAGTTTGTGAGTTAAAGCCCTGTGTCAGGCTCTGTGCTGACAGCTGGAGCCTGGAGCCTGCTTTGGATTCTGTGTCTCCCTCTCTCTCTGCCCCTCCCCTGCTCATGCTCTGTCCCTCTCTCTCTCCCTCAAAAATAAACAAACATTAAAAATGTTTTTTTAAAAAAAGAAGAATCAATCAATAAATAATATTTTTTAAAGAACCAATATTAATAAAGAGCTCTCAAGACACACACACACACACACACACACACACACACACACACACACTGTGCCAGAAAAAGAATCCTCATTATTAATGTCTTTAGAGCAAATTTCACCCCATCTTCATATTCCTTCCCCCAGGACTAAACAAGAGAAAACTCTAATTTTGATTAATTATCACTTGTATATAAAATGTAAAATGTAAAATGAATCTCTTGTAGAGAAAACCTTATTCATGAATTTTTATTGTAAATTTCAAGCCTGAACAAATATTCCCATGGTTTATGATAACAAATACAGGCAATATTTGTAGTACTTTCAAAATTGTCTGATACTGAGTAGTTATACAAAAAGTTAGGGGAGGAACATCACAAAGTATAGCCCTTATTGGGCTCAGAAAAAAAATACAGGAAAAGAAAAAAACATAACATATGCATTTTTAGTATCAGAAAACAAGAAGATGAACCTTGCACATCATAGGAAAACAAAAAACAGAACCTCAGGAAATCAGTTAATACATATAAAACAAATTAAATAAAGATATTTAAAATTGATAAGGAGGCTATGTCTGACATGGAGATCAGTTGTATTTTTCCTTGTTTGTTCTAAATGAGAATCTACGTGGGTTGGGATTTTATTTTATTTTTATTTTTATTTTTCCCACTTTTATTAGGGTATAACTGAGTTATTAAGTTGTAGCTATTTAAAGTATACCACATAATGATTTATATACACATAGATTGTTAATTGATTAACATAATCAATTTAATTAAACATTTATCACCTCACATAGTTACCTTTTTTTTTTTTACTGTGGCAAAAAAGTCCTAATATCTATTGTCTTAGAAAACTTAAAGTTAATAATACATTGTTAACTATAGTTGCCATGCTGTACATTAGATCCCAGTACTTACTTATTTATTTATTTATTTATTCATTTATAGAAGTTATTCATTTTATAAATGACTTTGTATTTTTGACTATCATCTACCTACTTCCCCGACTCCCAACCCCTGGGAACCCATTTTACTTTCTGGAATTTTGATGTAATCCCACTTACTTATTTTTGTTTCTACTTCCTGTGCTTTTAATGTCATAGCTAAAAACCATTGCCAAGATCAGTGTAAAGTGGATTTTCCCCCTTTATTTTCTTCTATGAGTTTTATGGTTTCAGGCCTGACATTTAAGTCTTTAATCTATTTTGATTTATTTTTGTCACTGGTATGCCACAGTTTCATTCTTTTACGTGTATATCCACTGTACATTTTTTATGAATATATTCAGTTTTCCCAGTTCCATTTATTGAAGACACTACCCATTACCCATTGTATGTACTTGGTGCCCTTGTCAAATATTAGTTGACTAATGCATGGTTTTATTTCTGGACTCCTTATTTTATTTTGTTAGTCTATATGTTAGATTTTATGCTAGTACCATATTTTTTTGATTAGTAATGTAGTTTGAAATCAGAAAGTGTAATTCCTCCAGCTTTGTTTTTCTTTCTCAAGATTACTTTGAGTATTTGGGGTCTTTTGTGGTATTACATAAATTTTACCATTTTTTTCTATTTCTGTGAAGAGTGTCTTTGGAATTTTGATAGAGATTGCATTGAATCCATAGGTCCCTTTGGGTAGTATGGATATTTTCACAATATGAATTCTTCCATACATAAACATGGTCTACCCTTCCATACATTCGTGTCTTCTTCAATTTGTATCATCAGTGTCTCATAATTTTCAGTGTAAAGGTATTTTCCTCCTTGTTTAAATTTATTTCTAAATATTTTATTGTTTTTGGTGCTATTATAAATTAAATTGCCTTACTAAATTTTGTTTCAGATAATTTCTTGTTAGTGTATAGAAAAACAACTGATTTGGTATGTTCATTTTGTATCCTGCAACTTTACTGAATTTTTTTTTATTCTAATAGTTTCTTGGTTGTGTGTTCAGGGTTTTCTATATCTAAGTTGTATAATTTATAATGAGAGTCAATTTTACTTCTTTATGGTTACAGTTCAATTCCAACATTTCCTCATTGATTTTGTGTCTGGATGATTATTAAAGTGGAGTAGTTAAGTCTCCTACTATTATTGGGTTACTGTCTGCTTCTTTTTTCAGTTCTGTTAATCCTTGCCTAATGTATTTAGGTGCTCTAGTGATGGTGGTTATATATTTACAGTTTATAGTCATATCTTCTTGATGAATTGACCCCTTTATAATTATATGACCTTACTCGTGTCTTGTTACAGCTTTTATTTAAACTGAATTTTGTTTGAAGGGAGTATGACTAATTCTGCTCTGTATTGGTTTCTGTTTGCATTAAATTCCTTTTCTATCCCTTCAACTCTCAGCTTATGTGTGTCTTAAAAGTTGAAGTAAGTCTCTTATTGACTGCTTATAGTTGGATTTTGTTCTTCTATTCATTTTGGGGCTGGGATGTTAATCGTCTACAGAGCTCTTTGATACTTGACTTCAAATTAATTTTACTGAAAATATGATTTACATTATATATCAAATATACATTATATATCATAGAGGTCATTGGATTTTTGTACAGAATTTTATAACTAAATCTTAAAATTATATTGTTTATGTAACCATGCTTTTAAATATTATTCTATTAAAGATTTTTGTCCTGTTTATATATATAATATGTATATGTTATACATAAAATAAACCCACTTGCAAAAATATATTAAAAGTGAAATGTAAGACAATTATATAAAACATCACAAGATATATAAAGAATTAAATCTCATGGATAATTTATGTGATGATATTAAAATTATTAATTTATTTCACAAATATTCATTAATCATTACTTTATATCAGGAACAATTCTAGGCACTGCCATTCTATCAATGAGTATGATTCAGTTTGCACAATGTTATGCTAGAGCTGAAAAGACTTATTTCATGATGTTTTTGTGGTCTTCCTAGACATATGAATGATATTAGGAAATATTTGTCATCATGTTATATTTGATGGTTTTGGTAATTTACAAAATGTTCCAGAAGGAATTCTGTGAACTTTTCGCATAAGTAAAACGACAAAATATTCTCTGTAAACCACAATCCTATTTCAATATCTCAAATAGAAAGTACATGCAAGTAGAGAGCCATGACATTGGTGCAATTAGGATGCAAAATCTTCCACCTGTAAAAATGAGGCCAGATTTAATAATTCACTAAAGAGTGACCCAAAGTCACCCTCATGAAAGATATATTGGCAATTGAACTAAGTGGAAATGACCCAGGCAGAATTATCCTTAATCTTCTTAATTAGAGGGCAAAGAGCAGCAATTAAACGCATTTATGCAAACCATGTTGTAGAAAACTATTGGATTCATATGTAGTGAGTTAACATTACACTAAACTCAAGGCCAACAACAACAACAACAACAACAACAACAACAAGATAGGTACATATCTTTTAGCAGAAAGTATATCTGAAATAGTCAATTGCATTTACCTGCATGGAAGAGAGCTCAAAAAGCAACCAATGTTCAGAATATATATATCATAGTAAAAGTTTTGCATGTAAGAGTTGAAGTAAATAAAAAATGAAATAAGTAAATAAGTATGCCACAAAAACTGGGTCATTTAAAAGTTCAGATGACTGTAAAGTTTTCATTCCTTTTGTCTTTCTGGGGAAAGTGTTGGGACAAAATAATTCTATAAATCCTAAAAAGGTGTCTAATCCCTGTATGGCACTTCTCCTCTAAGGTCACCTAGTCCTACAGTCATTCCCTAGCAGTTGTATTCACACAGACTATTTCATATCCAGATAGTTCACATCCAGATATTTCACTCTTTATTTATATATCTTCGACATTTCATTTTAATCAGTTTATCATCATATGCTTGTTACTTGACTTCATAAAGACACCTCAAATATAATTACCATTTTACTTGATATTTATCTTTCAACTTTCTGCAGGCTTTACATATGTATCCATCTAGTATATACTATATGCTCTGTAAGTCTATGTTTTCCATGGCAGTGATATTAATGCTTTTGCTTGCTGAGAAAAGTTTATGTTCAAGTCTCAAATTTATTAATCTTCTCTCTGCCTCTACTAAAGACAGAAGATAATTTCATAAATTTGTAGAATGAGATTACAGTAAATTCAGTCTCCAACTTCATTTGCACTTTAGTCATTAGCCACAAATCATTTTTTTTTCCAAATTAGCAGCTCATCTCATCACAATTTCTTTTCTAAACCTTCTCTGTGCTCCTCCAGACTTCCTTAGATCATCACAATTCCTGTGTATAGCAAACAGAAGCTATCGGAGGGATCCTTTTGTCTTCACATCTGTTTTATTTTTTTGTTACTGTTATATCATTTAAACAAAATCTAGTATCTCCTATTTCTTTCAAGATCGTTCCTATTTCAGTTTCATTTTCAATTTATTTACTTTGTCTTAGCTAAAGGGCCAAGAAGTGATCCTTTTAATATCTTTACATTGGGGCGAGGGTGTTGATAATTCTCTTGTTTACCCCTTCAAATACTTGAAAACTAGAGAACGTACACTGGAACTGGAAAATGATTAGGTACTATTCCTGATATGGATAGTTTCATTGGATGAATTGGTTGATCTTCCATATATATATATATATATATATATATATATATATATATATACACACACACACACACACACACACACACACACACACACACACGTGTGTGTATGTAAGCAGGCTCCATGCTATCGGCATAGAGCCTGACTCCCGGCTGGAACTCACAAACCATGAAACTCACAAACTGTGAGATCATGACCTGAGGCAAAATCAAGTGTTGGATGCCTAACTGACTAAGCCACCCAGGTGCTTACTTCCTCCCGTATTAATAGATGAAGTTTCTGACTCATCATCTTTGCAACAGAGCTCTATCTTGTTTTGTAATGAGCCCCATATGCTAGAATAAAAATTACCCAAATTATGTGGTCTTCTTAAAACAGAAAATTCCAAATTTATTTTTTTAAAAAAACAATAAGACGTATACCTCCAAATAGCAAATTTCCAGAGAAAAAATATTTGCCAAATGATTTTTCAATGGAAAATTTTAAAATGCACATTAATTATTTTCTTTCAAGTTAGATATCTTCTGATAGAAATAGCATTGCTACAGTATAATAACCACAGTTTAACCAAAACTGCCACTTGGCAAATGTGCCTAATGTTGCCAGATTTAGGAAATAAGGATACAGGAGCCCAACCAGGTAAATTGGAATTTTAGATAAACAACAAAATTACTTTCAGTATAAAAATTACAATTGCCTGAGACATACTAAAAATTATTTGTTGTTTATCTGATATTCAAATTTAACTAGGTTTTTAAAAAATTGTACCTAGAATCCAGCCATATATGTGTCCTACTTTACAAAAATAAAATAAGCAAACAAACAAACTCACAGAATCACATCTTACAAAAATCTAGAAGAAAAAAAATCACAGAAACAGCTTACCTATATAACATAAATTACACAAGGAGATTCTCAATCATTATAGTGGTGATCCCAAGTAAATTTCAAAAAAGGAAATGAAAAAAGAATGTCAATCTATACACATACAAAACATTTACATTTTGTTGAGGTTTATGTCTTATAAGTTCAAGAAAGAGCAGTATCTCATGAGGAGATGTCTTAATCTATCCAGGCTACTGTAACAAAATACCAGACTATCTAGCTCAAAAGCAACAAAACATTTCTCAAATTTCTAGAGACTGGAAGTTCAAGATCAGAGCATTGGTAAGGTTGGGTTCTGGAAAGACCCTGTTCTGGGTTGCAGACCATTGACTTCCTTCTCTGCCCTCACATAGTGGAAGGTGCAGTAATGCTCTCTAGGGTCTCTTTTATGAGGCATTATTCTCTAATACTTCCTAAAGTCCCCACCTTCTAATAACTTCACACTGAGCATTAATATTTCAACATGTGAATTTTGAGAAGACACAAACATTCAACAATAGCAAGTGGGTAATTGTGACAATATAATTCCCACATTTTGAAGGGAAAAAAATGTCCATTAATGCTACTACTCATCATGTGAAATGAGTCTGCCATCTTGAAAACCTCAGGAAATTTCAGTATCACCAATCCCAGCTTCCAGATTTTATTTAAGAGTTCCTTCTTCATCGCAATGTCTTTAATACATGTTTTCATATATTTAATTTTATTTCTCATTTTGAGAGTTGTGTCCAAATCCCCTACATATTGAATATAGTGAGAGATCTACCTAGTTGAATGTAAACCGAGCTTTGTGTTTTAGAGTAAATATTTAGATTAAACATGTAAACATGAGCTATGCTTATGTTCACCTCTTCTGAGATCCTAACCTGTGTTTCTGTTTGGTTTCTCCATCCCCTGAAAAGATCAAGACAATGACAGTTTTCTGTCCTCACTGTTTACTGTTGCCTTTGCTCTGGTATTCTTTGGCACAAAATTCTGACTCTAGTAATAGTCTTTCTTTTGCCCTATATTTGCTTCACTTGGAATATCTCCCTCAAGATTCTTCTGTTGAATTAACTGGTGATGCTTCCAAACCCACCATGGACTCTCTGAGGACATTCACAACTTTTTTTATTGGCCTCAAAACCCTCGACTTTTCTCAGACTTTGCATTTTATAAGACTTAAATAAATCATTCTATTTCAGTGGCAGTAGAAAAACAACATAATTTCTAACATTTTCATACCATTGCAAATATATTTGATATTACTTTGTTTATGTAATCATATCTACATTTTAAATATATATATATATCTAAAGCATAAGTACATTTAGAATACTTTTAAAATTGTCTACCTTTATGGTCACCTATGAAACAGATCTTTACTCATAGTAGGTCTTTTTCCTAACACATTTTGAGACAAGATTTTACATTTATTAATATGTTCCTTCAATTTGGCATACACAGTCCCCATGTCAGAGATATGGAGTCAGTAATTTTTGGTATACTAAAAGCCTTATTTGAAAAAAAAAACACATACAAAGTGTGCTCACTTTCACCTTCTTATATAAGATAATTCTACTCAGGAGAATTGTAGAATTGTAGAATGTCTTACACACTTTCCACCATGATCTGTTTTTGTCCTGATTTTCTATCTTTACTGTGAGGCTCATTCCCACCATATCTTCCCTTACATACCTAATTCTGTAAATTGAAAGATATTTTAACTCAGGGAGTGTGAAATATGTTTTGTTATCTATAATTACTATGATATTGTTATTCACAAAGTAGTATCTTAAAAAGCCTATGTTGATTTTTTTTTATCTTCCCATTTATTTAAACTCAAGTTAGTTAACATTCAGTTTAATATTGGTTTCAGGAGAAGAACCCAGTGATTCATTGCTTACATATAACATCCAGCTGCCATCCCAACAAGTGCCCTCCTCAATGCCCATCACCCATTTAGCCCATCCCCCTCATCCACCTCCCCTCTAACAACCCTCAGTTTTTTCTCTGTATTTAAGAGTCTCTTATGGTTTGCCTCTTATTTTTTTTATCTTATTTTTCCTTCCCTTCTCCTATGTTTATCTGTTTTTTTTAATTCCACATATGAGTCAAATCACATGATATTTGTCTTTCTCTGACTGACTTATTTCGCTTAGCATAATACACTCTAGTTCCATCCACATTGTTGCAAATGGCAAGATTTCATTCTTTTTGATTGCTGAGTAGCATTTCATTGTATGTATATACACCACATCTTTGTATATACATATATACATATATGCATACATATACATACATACATATAATATATACATACATATATATGTATATATATACATACATATACATATATAATTTATTGTCAAGTTAGCTAACATACAGTGTATACAGTGTGCTCTTGCCTTCAGCAGTAGATTCCTTTGATTCATCACTTATATAAAACACCCAGTGCTCATCCCAACAAGTGTCCTCCTCAATGTCCGTCACCCATTTTCCCCACCCACTTCGACCCTCAGTTTGTTCTCTGTATTTAAAAGTCTCTTATGGTTTGCCTCCCTCTCTGTTTGTAACTATTTTTTTTCTTCTCCCTTCCCCCGTGATAAGTTCTGTTAAGTTTCTCAGTTTCCACATGAGTGGCTAAAATTGACCACTCAGGAAACAACAGATGTTAGCAAGGACGTGGAGAAAGGGGAACTCTCTTGCATTGTTGGTGGGAATGCAAACTGGTGCAGCCACTCTGGAAAACGGTGTGGAGTTTCCTCAAAAAATTATAGAAAGAATTACCCTACAACCCAGCAATAGCACTGCTAGGAATTTATCCAAAGGATAAAGGAGTGTTGATTCATAGGGGCACATGTACCCCAATGTTTATAGCAGTGCTATCAATAATAGACAAATTATGGAAAGAACCCAAATGTCCATCAAATGATGAATGGATAAAGATGTGGTACATATATACAGTGGAATACTACTTGGCAGTCAAAAAGAATGAAATCTTGCCATTTGCAACAATGTGGATGGAACTGGAGGGTGTTGTGCGAAATGAAATGTCAGCGAAAGATAGATCATATGTTTTCATGCCTATGTTTATGTTTAATGCTTGTGTTTCTTTATCAAGACATCTATACAAATTATAGTCACAACCTATTGTGGCTATTAATCATTAAAAGTGTTATTCCTGGGGTGCCTGGGTGGCTCAGTCAGTTAAGCGTCCGACATCAGCTCAGGTCACGATCTCACGGTTTGTGGGTTTGAGCCCCGAGTCAGGCTCTGTGCTGAATGCTCGCTCAGAGCCTGGAGACTGCTTCAGATTTTGTGTCGTTCTCTCTCTGCCTGTCCCCCCACTCATGCTTTGTCTCACTCTTAAACACAAGCATTAAATAAATTTAATAAAATTTTTTAAAGTGTTATTCCTAAATGTGTTATTATTGACTATTTTCACATTTAAAAGGGAAACTCTCAATAACTTATTGACTCTAGTGACTCTCCATAGAGAGATTTTTGTTTTTTCTTCTGTAACTACCACCTCTCAGTCATATCCCATAAATGATTTTAGACATTTTAAGAGTTACATCTTTTATTCAGATTAATAGAAAAAAGAATTTTGAAATGTACACATATATAACTTTCTGAAGGACTTAAAGTTTGGTAAATATTTCTAATCTTATTTTGAATAGTGAACTTTAGACACTGAGAACTATTTGTATTTCAGCAATGATATATGTGCTGTGATATTTCTACACATGCATTGGAAGGAATATTGTGGACATTAAAACTGATGTACATAAAACACAGTTAGTTAATTGTAATTATAGTGTTGTTGATCTCTTACATAGTAGTGCTTAGTGGAGTATACGTGTATTTTTAGATCTGTATTCTCTATAACCAGAAGAGGTCATCTGTTTTTGCTCCTCCATGTTATTAGAAACACCTAATTGTGTGTGAGAATAAAATTACTATGCCTTTATAAATTCAAATTAGTTATCTTTTCTTACCAATTGAATTCAAAGAAACACTCATGTCAAATTTTAAAAAGCTGTGAAGAGGAAACTTTGGACGTAAAGAAAAGCCGGCAAAAGTATACATGTAAGAAATATGAACTGGAGATAAGGGGTCATGGAAGTGAACTGGTAGAAGGTAGATGTGGGTACCACAATGAAAGGATTCTCAAATGATAGATCAAAATAATGTTTTCCAATTTTAGGGTACCTCAAGAATACATGAAAGCTTAGTTTAAAATAAAAGATCACCAGAATCCAGTCTCAGAGACTTTGATTTATTACAGCTGTGTTCAAGGCCACACATTTGTATTTTAATCTGTTACTGAGGCAATTTTTATCAAGTTTGCCCATAGCCCTCACATTTGAAACAGCACCTTTTTTGAAGTTAAACTTGAAAAACAGTAGTATTTTAAGAACAAAGCCTCTGCAGTTGAACTGTGTGGTTTCACGACTTGCTGTTGTTTCCTTGCCTTGTAATAATAATATCTATTCCACAGATGTTTTGTAAAAAATAAATGAATTAATATTCCTGAGTCACTTTAGAACAGTGCCTAACTACTACCACCAATAAAGTCTCAGTTAATGTTAGCTATTATTACTTCATGGGTAATGGTGCTATTTAATATACCATATATGATATAGAAATGGCTTGTCATCGCTGATGCATGTGACAAACATAAAGTTATTTTAAAAATCTGCAAGTCTTGGGGCGCCTGGGTGGCGCACTCGGTTAAGCGTCCGACTTCAGCCAGGTCACGATCTCGCGGTCCGGGAGTTCGAGCCCCGCGTCGGGCTCTGGGCTGATGACTCAGAGCCTGGAGCCTGTTTCCGATTCTGTGTCTCCCTCTCTCTCTGCCCCTCCCCCATTCATGCTCTGTCTCTCTCTGTCCCAAAAATAAATAAAAGTTGAAAAAAAAATTTAAAAAAAAAAAATCTGCAAGTCTTTTAAAAACAGTTTAGAAAGAGACTCTGCTTAAAATACATTTGTAATGATCTGCATGCGATTTGATAATATAAAATGGGAAAGCATAGGATTAATTTTGACATCAATTTTTTTTCAATGTATACTAGATGCTGTTGGAGTTCCTCATTTCAAAGATCCACACTGAATATAATATCCTATTAAATATTATATAATACATAGTTTTTACTATTTCATCATAATGTTATATGATTCTAGCTATCATAGACTCTAATAGCATAATAGATTCAGTATGCATCCAAAAACATCTTTATATGATAATTCATTTCATATTTTCAAGTGCCTTTTTCAATAAGGAGATCTCAAACTAGGTTACTATTTTTTTTAAATACTTAATAGATTCTCTGTCAATAGAGAGATGATAAATGGATGGATGGAAGAAAGGGAGGAAGGAAGGGAGGAAGGAAGGGGGGGTGAAATGAAGGAACAAAGGAAGGAGAAAGAGAGAGAGAGAGAGGAAGGATATTCTACATTCTTATCCTCTTTGTCAAAGTTTGTCTTTATAAACATTTAGTGAGGGCAGAAGAAAAACAAAGCATCTGATATTTTCCTGATTCTTTCTGAAATTAGTGATAATATTGGCTTCTACCATATCATTATTGATACGTGGAATTTTAAATTTCAACGTGGACAATTAGGTAGTCAGGGTAAAACATTTTAAAATGCATTTAAAGAGCAAGAACATAAGACTACTTTATCTAAAGATGTGGTTATTATTTTAATCAAGAAACAAGAAACAGATTTATAAAAACACTATTGTATATTGGAATTGTTAATTATACCAAAGGTATTAAGGTGTTAAAGTCACTCATACAATAGCGATATGTCATAACTGAAGTATCATTGTGTCCTAGAGAATAGTCTTTAACTTATCTTGTATACCTATGTTAACAATGAGCGGAAAGATCTTACATTTGAAAATATTATCTGACCAAATTTGGAACAGCATGAAACAATATGGAAAATCCCCCAATAAAGTATTTTTAATAATGTAAACTATGCTTACACTATGTTCTCAGACACTTCACATGGTTAAGGATCATAATATCTTAAAACATATGCTTTTGAACCTTCAATAATAGAGATAGAATTGAAACTATTTATGAAAATATCCAACAATATATGGAAGCTAGAGATCGAAAAGAATTCGCTCAACTACATTTCAAGTATAGGTTGATTTTGGTGATATTATTAACAAGTATCTATTCAAATAAATAATTATTACACACTTTTATAAGATTAATAAATACAGATCTTTCTTGAAGAGAATACACAGAAAATTTTCAATCTCAAAATTTCCTATCTGTTCAGACTAACAGGCCATCAAGTAAAAAGGGTTTTATTACTCGCTTTATTAGTAGGTCTTTGAGGTTTGTTTTTTGGGGGGGCTTATTATTTTTTATATGTTGCATATTTGTTTGTTTATATTATTTTTGTCCTCCCACAATAAAAAGATCCAGCAATGAGCCTACAGAGTCCTAGGAGGTTCACACATTGTTCATTGCAGTCCTTTAACCAGTGTGCTATGCATTTGATCCATTGAAGATGCTAAAGAATCTGTTTAAGTACAGGTTTAATGAGCACCACATAGAAGTTTTATTTGTGATTTCTCACTGGGAAATTTCAGAAATAATTAGTGGCACTGAAACATTGTGGAAAAGAATTAGACCTCTAGTCACATTAAGAATTAGAAATGAGAGTTATTAAGATATTCAAAAAGAGAATAAAACATTAATAAATCCCTAGGACATTTTTACTTATCTCCAATTAGTCCCTTTAGAACATTCCTTGGTACTCAGGTATGAACAGCACTGCTGCTGTAGCCGTGCAGGCTCTTCTCCTGATCCACTGCTCTTACAATCTCTTTCTTCCTTTAATTATAGTAAATGTCTATTTCTTCTGCCTATAAATGTTCTGTATTATGCTGCCATTTTCCCCTAGGTTCCTGACACTAGTGTTTGTCTCCCTCTGAAACTAGCAGGAAGCTGTTTACATTTCTTATAGCCAGCTCTTTGGGGAGACAATTACAACAGAGATATTTTCCTAAAAACATGTTTTTTGTTGTTGTTGTTTTCTTCTTGTTATTTTGTTTTCATCACTTATTTGGGGGGGGGGGAGAAGGGAAAAAGTTGAAGCATATAAACAGACATATGTATATGATTGTTTCTCCATCTCTCTAGCTCAACTGTATATTAAGAGTGATCTCTTCAAATCTCTTTGAACCCTTTAGTCATTAAATACAAAAGGAAATAAAAACTAGTTGGGATTTGCAACATCACAATAGATGGTATAGTGAACCAACTGCATTTTTCCTGCTGTAATTATTTGCCCTGGATTTTCTTTAGTTAAACTGCATCTTAAACTCCAAAACTAATATTTAATATTTGGCAGAAACCTTAAAGTTATGGTTCCATTTGATAAGAAATAGTCACAAACTCTGAAATAAAAGTTAACTGTAATAATTTCTATGATTATTATGTTTCAGACTGTTTCCCTTTATCTGAGAACATTGAAGCAGAAAACTCAATTTTTTAAACCCAGGCAATTATGATTGTGTGTTTGTGAGTGTGTGTGTGTGTGTGTGTGTGTGTACACCACAATAGGATATATCTTATAATTAGTTGATTATTGCAGTATCTGAGTTCTGCTTCCAAGGATAACAGTTTATGGAAAGTAAGAGATCATCAACCTCTCAGAAGATGAGAAAACCAACTAATCAAGCAAAACTAAGTTTATTACATCAACTGTAATAAAGAAGAATAAATCTTACATAAAGTACCTCAAAATTGAAAATCAATAATTTTTGATTAATAAATATTTGTCTAGTACATTACACACAGACACACACACACACACAATTTTCTGCACAACTATAAAACTGACTGGAAACATTTGTTCCCAGTCACTTCAGTCAGTTCTACTTGATTCTAAGGTATTGTAGCCACACTCAAAATTATTCCCAATTAGTTATGCATTGTTCTCAAGTTTGCTTTATTTCTTTGTCTTTCTATCTGTCCTTTTGTTTAAATGTGCATACTTTGAAGACATCTGAGATAAATAGGATTGTGGGAAGATACCACATTTAATCCAATCTTTTCTACACACACACACACACACACACACACACACACACACAGAATATTCATTTAACTGAAAAGACCTAATATAATGGGCTTTTTTTTTTTTCAAAGCGTTTTTTACTCTTATTTCTTGCCTTTTAGATTTAAAAGTATCTAGCCTTGTCAGACCTCAGGGGCTACAAATCTGGACTTTTCTTTTTTATTTCATTCCTTTTCCTAGGAAGGTCAGTTCTTACTTTAGTCATCTCTTCGATACAACTCTTACAAATCAAGAAGTGGTAACCAACACCCACTAGTATTCTCTCTGTTTTCAACTTGTAGAGTTACAGAGAAGTTGGCACTTATTCCTCCCTCCAAGTTTTTTTCAGAGATAAACATGGTATCACATATTTCACTACCACATTACATGTAATCTCATTTTCCAGCTTCACTAATCTATTTGTTCTTTCTCTGCTCTAAACTGTTAAAGTACTGTCATATATTTTGTTACTACAATTGCAGCATCCCACATTAAATTACAAGATTCTGTATTACTCAAGGTAGAAATGACTATAGTAACTAATAAGCACACATGTGTATAAAGACTATGGCACAATACAGGTATATTCTTATTCACATAATAATTTGAGGCATAGATTCTTCCTAAAGGTAGTAATGTAATATCCCATGCTTCTTTTGCAGGGAGCGCTCTACATGTGGCAATTCATGGGCTAAACTTCTTACTATCTTGTTATTCTTTCACCTAGAGAGTGAAAATTTTACCTTCACTTAGGTATTTTAATGGAAAAAAAAACATGCAAAAATACCTTCTTTTTCCCTAGAAAAAAGCCTTGTGTACACAATGGTATATCTTCATCTCCTCACATTATCCATTGGGTACAACTCAGTTGTATGGACCAGTTAGTTCTAGGAAAAACTGGGAAATGCGATCTAGATGTGAACCAGTGTGGTAGTTAGCTTCTAAAATCCCTCCCATGACCTGTGCTTTCTGGTATTTACATCCTACCTAATCCATTCCCCTCGTGTATTAGCTGGACCAGTGACTTGATTCTAACAAATGGAATATGGCAAAGTGAGCAGGCAACATTTCAGAGATTAGATAATAAAGGACTGTCTTTTGTCTTGCTTACTGTCTTGCTCACCCTCCCCCATTCCTTTTGTTGATGAAGCAAACCAAAATGTTCTGGGATGCCCTGCAGAGGGTTCTTCTTGGCAAGTAAATGAGGGTATCCTCCTGCCAACATCTCAGGAGGAACTGAATCATGTCAGGAGCCACATGAATGAACTTAAAAGCAAGTTCTCCTTGTTTAGCATAGGAAGACTGGTGAAACTGCCGATGCCTTGATCAGAGGCTTGTGAGAAACTCACAACCACAAAATTCAGATAAGCCATACCCACCTCACTAATCCACAGAAACTGTGAGAAAATAATATTTGTTGCTTTAAGTTTCTTAATTTGGGGGTGATTTGTTATTCACAAGGAAAATATTTGGAAATATTAGGAAATATTTGGTGAACATCAAGCAGTATCTGCCACTGGCATAGTGAATTTTAGAATAGGGTAAATAAAGCATTTTATTTTTTTTTTAATTTTTTTTTCAACGTTTATTTTATTTTTGGGACAGAGAGAGACAGAGCATGAACGTGGGAGGGGCAGAGAGAGAGGGAGACACAGAATCGGAAGCAGGCTCCAGGCTCTGAGCCATCAGCCCAGAGCCTGACGCGGGGCTCGAACTCACTGACCGCAAGATCGTGACCTGGCTGAAGTCGGACGCTCAACCAATTGCGCCACCCAGGCGCCCCAATAAAGCATTTTAAAGAATACCTTAATATTGCTACTATTCAGGATGAGATAATGTGTATATATAAATTGTATTTGATTTTATTTATGCTCTTCTACAATGAAGAAAGTAAGTTTTGCAACTAATAAATATGACCATAATTTTTCTTTATAAGCATATATTTCTAATTCTGTTTCTTTCACCTAATAATGCATCTTAAAATAGGAACAACCTAAATGTCCACTTCTCAATGATGGGGTTAGCACATCATGCTATAGGACAGACTTTAGAGTGGCAAAATCTTGTGGTAGTCATTTTGAAAAACTCAGCTTTTTGCTTTTTGAATGGAACTTTGTTTTTGCTTTTTGAATGGAACTTTCAGTATTTCTATGTTTGTGTGGTGATATCTTACTTTTCTTTTAGTTTGGATTTTCCAGATCACTTACTATATTAGAAATATTTTATTAAACAGATACATAAATATGTCTAGTAGAAGAAATGTTTTTAGCATCTATTTGCAAAAAACAAAATCTTCCTCAAAGTCATAAAGATATTCTTCTGTAAACTATCTTTATAAAAACTTCGGGGGTGCCTGGGTGGCTCAGTCAGTTAAGCATCCTTCTTCAGCCCAGGTCATGATCTCACAGCTTGTTAGTTCAAGCTCCACATTGAGATCTGTGCTGACAGCTTGGAGCCTGGAGACTGTCTCCCTCTCTCTGTGCCTCTCTGCCCCTCCCCCACTCACGCTGTCTCTCTCACTCTCAAAACTAAACATTAAAAAAAAACAACTTTAGAACAGTTTTTTTTTAAATAGAAGAATTGTGAGTTCAACACAAAATATGTTTTGACTATGAAGCGTATGAGAGTAAGTTATCACATGCGGTACCACCGTTCTTCAATACTGAAGAACAAAGGGCATTCCTCTGGAAACCTAACTATGCCAATCACATAATAACATTGATATGTCATTGACATCTATTATTCAGAGCTCATTCAAGTTTTGTTACATCTGTATGTCTATGTTTTATCAAATTGGTCAAATTCTGCCAAAATAATTCAGATTTTTGAGATTGCACTGATTTCATATGTCAACTTGGGGGTAATTGTCAATTTACCATAGCTTTCCTCAGATTCACATGCCTAAGAGTTTGTCCTCCAATCCATTGATGACAATGAAGATATTATTCATTTTTTATCAAAATATCTTTGTTTTTACATTTATATCTATAATGCATCTGGTATGATGATTAAGAAATAGTAGAGTTGTCAAGTATGTGAACCAACTGGGGGGTTTTGTTGTTGTGGGGTTTTTTTGTTTTGTTTTGTTTTGTTGTTTTGTTTTGTTTTAGTGTAATCTTTAATCCCCATCACCTATTTCACACATTCCCCACCCACCTCCACTCTGTGGAGAACACCATCAGTTTGTGTTCTATAGTTAAGAGTCTGTTTCTTGGTTTGTCTCTCTCTCTCTCTCTTGAATTCCACATATGAATGACACAATATGGTATTTCTCTTTTTCTGACTGACTGATTTCACTTAGCGCTATACTTCCTAGCTCTTCATGTTGTTGCCAATGACAAGATTTCATTCTTGTTCTAGAACTAAATAATATTCTATTGTATATATGTATATATATTATATTATATTATATTATATTATATTATATATAATGTGTATATATATAATGTAATATATAATATATATATATATATATCACTTCCTATTTATTCACGCATCTGTCCATCGACATTTGGGCTGGTTCCATAATTTGGCTATTGTAAATAATACTGCAATAAACATATTGAATTAGTGGGGGTTTTTTTTGGGGGGGGGATAAATACCCAGTAGTGGGATTACTGGATCATATGATAGTTCTATTTTTAATTTTTTGAGGAACATCAATACCATTTTCTACAGTGGCTGCACTAGTTTGCCTTGCCACCAACAGTGTGAGAGGATTCTCCTTTCTTTGCATTCTCCCTGGCACCTGTGTCTTGTGATGCTCATTTTAGCCCTTCTGACAAGTGTGAAGTGATATCTCATTGAGTTTTGATTTGGATTTCCCTAATGATAAGTGATGCTGAGCACCTTTTCATGTATATGCTGGCCATTCTTATGTCTTCTTTGGAGAAATGTCTGCTTATGTCTTCTGCTCATTTTTAATTGGATTATTTGTTTTGGGGGTGTTGAGCTGTGTAAGCTGTTTATATATTTTGGATAATAACCCTTTATCAGATACGTCATTTGCAAATATATTCTCCCATTCAATAGATTGCCTTTTAGTTTTGTTGATTGTTTCCTTTGCTCTATAGAAGCTTTTTTATTTTGATGTAGTCACAGTTGTTTATTACTGCTTTTATTTCCTTGCCTCAGGAGACATATCTAGAAAAATGTTGTTATGGCCAATGTCAGAGAAATTACTACCTGTGCTCTCTTCAGGATTTTTATGGTTTTAGGTCTCACATTTAGGTCTTTAATTCATTTTGAGTTTATTTTTGTGCATGGTGAAAAACAGTGGTCCAGTTTCATTCTTTTGCATGTAGCTGTCCAGTTTTCCCAATACCATTTGTTGAAAAGACTGTCTTTCCCATTGTATATTCTTTCTTCCTTTGAAGAAAATTAATTGACCATGTAATTGTGGATTTATTTCTGAAGTGTCTATTCTGTTCCATTGCCTTCCATGTCTATTTTTATGCCAGTTACATACCATTTTAGTTACTGCCACTTTGTAATATAAATTGATATTTGGAATTGTGATACCTCCAGATTTGTTTTTATTTTTCAAAATTGCCTTGTCTATTTGAGGTCTTTTGTGGTTCCATACAAATTTAAGGATTATTTGTTCTAGTTCTCTCAAAACAAGAATCCCTTGCAAGGATTTAATTGCTTTGGTTAGTAGAAACATTTTAACAATGTTTGTTCTTCCAACCTATGACCATGGAATGTCTTTCCATTTCTTTGTGTCATCTCTAGTTTCTTTCATCATTGTACTGTAGTTTCAGAGTTCAGGTCTTTCAACTCTTTGGCTAAGTTTATTCTTAGATATTTTATCATTTTTATTGCAATTGTAAATGAGATTATTTTCTTAATTTCACTTTTTACTCCTTCCTTATTAGTGTGTAAGAATTCAGCAGATTTCTATGCATTAGTTTTGTATGCTGTGACTTACTGAACTCATTTATCAGTTCTAGTAGATTTTTTGGTGGAGTCTTTAGGGTTTTCTATATGTAGTATAATGTCATCTGAAATAGTGAGAGTTTTAGTTCTTCCTTACCAATTTGGATGATTTTATTTCTTTATATTGCTGCATCCAGGACTTCCAGTACTGCATCCAGGACTAATTGCTGCATCCAGGACTTCCAGTACTATATTGAATAAAAGTGGTTAAGAGTGGACATACTTAGGGGTGCCTGGGTGACTGAGTCAGTTAAGCATCCGACTTCAGTTCAAGTCATGATCTCACAGCTGATGAGTTTGAGGCCTGAGTTGGGCTCTGTGCTGATAGTTCAGAGACTGGATCCCGCTTAAGATTCTGTGTCTCCCTCTCTCTCTGCCCCTAGCCGCCCTCCCCACCACTCCCCCCACCCCCCACTCATGCTCTCTCTCTTTCTCAAAAATAAATAAACATTAAAAAAATTGAGTGTACATACTTGTCTTGTTCCTGACCTTAAGGGAAAAGGTCTTAGTTTTTTATAATTGAGTATGATGTTAGCTGTGCTTTTTCACATAAGACATTTATTATGTTGAGGTAAGTTCCCTCTAAACCTACTTTTCAGAGGGTTTTTATCATGAATAGATGTTGTACTGTATCAAATGCTTTTGCTGCATCTATTGAAATGACACATAGTTTTTATCCCTTCTCTTATTGACAAGACCTATCACATTGATTTATTTATAAATATTGTACTACTCTTGCATCCAAGAATAAATTCCACTTGATCGTGATGTATCATTTTTTTAAATGTTTTGCTGGATTCAGTTTTTTAGTATTTTGTTGAGGATTTGTGCAGTGATGTTCATGAGAGATAGTGGCCTGTAGTTCTCTTTTTTTGTGATGTCTTTTTTTTTTAATGTTTATTTACTTTTGAGACAGAAAGAAACAGAGCACGAGCAAGGGAGGGGCAGAGAGAGAGGGAGACACAGAATCCAAAGCAGGCTCCAGGTTCTGAGGTGGCAGCACAGAACCCAATGCAGGGCTCGAACCCACGAACTGTGAGATCATGACCTGAGTCGAAGTCGGACACTCAACCGACTGAGCCACCCAGGTGCCCCTGTGATGTCTTTATCTGGTTTTGTTATCAAGGTGATACTGGCCTCATAGAATGAATTTTGAAGTTTTCCTTCCCTTTGTACTTTTTGAAATAGTTTGAGAAGAATAGGTATTAACTCTTTAAATGTTTGCTAGAATTTTCCTGTGAAGCTCTCTGGTCCCAGACTTTTGTTTTTTTTGCAGTTTTTTGATTACTGATTCAATTTCATTGCTGGTAATGCAATGTCTATTCAATTTTTTTTTATTTCTTCTTGCTTTAGTTTTGATAGGTTATATGTTTCTAGGAATTTACCCATTTTTTTCTAAATTGTCCAGTTTAATGGCTTAGTGTGGTAGAGTGCCCTCCCTAAGGAATGTGGTGAAAAACTCCAAGATAAGAGATAGCAACCTGGCTATGTATGCTTAAGTGATATTCCTCACAATTCTGTAACATAAGACCACCCAATCAGACCTTATGTCTGCATGTAACCATGTATGGGAGACAAAGAAGTAGAAATTGTATAAAAGGAAAAGTCCCTCTGTGCTTGGAGCTCAGTTTTTTTGAGTATGAGCCCACTGAGCCCATTCCAGCACGTATAAAGTTGCTTCCTGGAAAGAAAAGTGTTGGTGTCATGACTCTCTGGAGAAACGTTGGTCCCGTTACAATAGGTTTGCATAATATAGGCATTCATAATATTACAATTGTATTTCTATGGAGTTGGTTGTTATTTCTCCTCTTTCATTAGTGATTTTGTTTTTTTTAGTCCTCTCTCTTTCTCTCTTTCTCTTTTTTTTTACATTTGGATGAGTCTGGGTAGAGGTTTGTGTAATTTGTATACACTACTGTTGGTATGTAATTTGGCACAACACATGTGCACAAAATATTTGATGGTTTCTAGCAAGGCTGAAATATCCTATTACTCAATGGTTTCACTCTTAGGTGTATATCTCCTAAAACCTGTCTATATATTTGCTAAAAGATGTGTACAAGAATATTGGGGTGCCTGGGTGGCTCAGTCGGTTCAGCGTCCGACTTCGGCTCAGGTCATGATTTCACGGTTTGTGAATTCGAGCCCCACATCGGGCTCTGTGCTGACAGCTTGGAGCCTGGAGCCTGCTTTGGATTCTGTGTCTCCCTCTCTCTCTACCCCTCCCCGGCTTGTGCTCTGTTTCTTTCTCTCAGAATGAGTAAACATTAAAAAAAACTAAAAAAAAAAGATGTGTACAAGAATATTAATAGGATCACTATTTGTAATAGCCCTAAATTGGAAGCCAACCATATAATCTTCAATGTTAGATTGGATAAATAAATTTGAGGACAATATATAGTATTGGGAATAAACAAAGTACTACTATGAGTGATAACATAAATCAATTTTATAAGCTCGACATTGAGTAAAAGAATACTGAAGCAAAATTATTATAGGTTTTTAAGAAGGCATAATCTATGGTGTTAGAAGACAAGATAGTAGTGTTACCTATAAATGGCATTAATACCTACAAATGGCATAATAAATATGGGACAATTTTAGAGTTGTAGTCATTTTGAGTTTCTTGGTGTCATATTGGTTATTTAGGAACATTTATCTTATGTTTTTTATGTATCTTATGTTTTTCTTATGTATTTTATCTTCAATAAATTAAAAAAATAAAATAGGGTATAAACTAACAAATATGTGAAATAATTCTAGTTATAAATATAAAAACATATATCAAAATACATTTAAAATAAAAACATAGAGAAAAATTATGATTATTGGTGGACTGGCAGAAGCAATATATAAAATAAATCCATTTTCCCCAAATTTATCTAAAGATATGTTATCTTAATAAAATTCTCAACAGGCAATTTCATTTGTCTTTGATCTTTATGAAACTTGAAAATCCAAAACTATAATATACAGAATTGAAAAATGAAAGCCAAGATACTCTTTAGAAAAAAGAACAAGTCAGGAGGACTTAAACCAGCAAGTATAATAAGGCATGGTAAAACTTCAGTGATTAAGCAAATGCACAATTATAGACCAGTAGACAAATATGGCATATTAAAAAAGGTCAGAAACAATCTTTCACATATAGTGTTGGAAAATACATTTAAAACCTCAATCTCCTCCAATTCAGAAAACATCTCCAGAAGAGTAGAAAAGAAAAACAAAACAAAGCAAAACAAAACACGGTTTTATTTTTAAATAACCATTAAACCAGAATGTGATATGCATCATAGGCAATCCGATAAGAGACTATAAAGACAGAAAAAAAAAATCATCATTTTAATAGCCAAACAGAATGCAACCCACTTGTGATGGTTAATTAAAAAAAAAAATTGGTTTCATGTTTATTTAAAAAAATAATGTTTTCATTTATTTTTGAGACACAGAGAGCAGGGGAGAGGCAGAGAGACAGGGAGACACAGAATCCAAAGTAGGCTCCAGGCTCCGAGCTGTCAGCACAGAGCCCCACGCGGGGCTTAAACTCACAGACTGTGAGATCATGCCCTGAGCCGAAGTTGGATGCTCAACTGACTGAGCCACCCAGGCGCCCCTCATGTTTATTTATTTTTGAGAGAGACAGACAGAATGCAAATGAGGGAGGGGCAGAGAGAGCGAGACACAGAATCTGAAGCAGGCTCCAGGCTCTGAGCTGTCAGCACAGGGTGCAACACAGGGCTCAAATTCACTAACTGAGGAGATCATGACCTGAGCCGGAATCAGATGCATAACTGACTGAGCCATCAAGGTGCCCCGTGATAGTTAATTTCATATATCGACTTGATTGGGGCACAGAGTACCCAACTATTTGGTCATATATGATTCTGGGTGTGGCTGTGAGGTTTCTAGATGAAATTTAACATTTTAGTTGGTAGACCAAGTAAAGCAGATTGCCCTCACTAATGTGGGTAGCTCCATCTAATGGGCTGAAGACCTGACTAGAATAAAAAAGATCTGACCATCCTGTAAGTAAGAAGCAATTCCTCAAATGCCTTTGAGCTAGAACATGGTTTTTGGTTTTGCTTTGGTTTTGCATTTTTTCTGTCTTAGGCAGAAGGGAAAAATCAGCTCTTGCTGGGTCTTGTGTACCTAACGACCTTCAGAGTGAGACTATATATCAGCCCTCCCGGTTCTCCTGCTTTTAGACTCTGGCTGTTACTAGACCATCAAGTCTCCATGGTCTCCAGCTTGAGGATGGCAGATCATGGGACTTGTCAGCCTCCATGATTGCATAAGCCACTTCCTTATAATAAATCTTTTTATGTATTGGTTTTGTTTCCCTCGGGAACCCTGACTAATACATCATTACATAAATGTTCTCAAGATAAACAATAACTAGTCCTAGATTTAGAGCATTTGACAGCAACATTTGTCATATATAGATAGTTCCTTCTAAATTCACTTAGTAGCTGAGTTGACCATCTGTGTTTGTGTACTGACTTTATCCAAAGGAAAATAATCTTCTCTTATGTTTTGTGACAAGATCATAGTTTTGCAACTTGGAGTGAGAAGTCAGTCAGTTAGCTGACATTGGGCTCTGACCCTCCTGCAGAAATAAAGAGATAAGGATGCTTTTTAACTTGATAATCATTTATCAAAGAGATGAATCCTAGGCTCCTGAGAAAGCCATCCCTGGGTCTCAAAGTTGGCAAGAGGCTTATTTAGCTTTTGAAATGATTTACATATATTTCACAGATACTGAGAAAGAACTTACAATTACACATTTTCTAAAATAAATACTTCAAGAAAAGGGACGGGTAGAAGTCTTTTCCCTTATTTTCAAGAAGAATTAAGCCTCTTATTTTTTATTTATATTTGCCCTTACAATCTCCTACCTGTGTTATAAAATAATAATATTGCAATTTTTAAATTATTTTTAAAATAATTTTTGAACAAGTTGCAGCTGTCTAAATATCTAGCAAGTTCACAATAAAATAGGAAGCAAACCAGTTCTCAGAATAATGATAGAATAACTGAATTACTGATATTGTTTCTAAAAGTCAGCATATTACTTCCCTTTGGGGAACAGCCTTTGAATATGCCATACCACTAATGAATGGTCACATCAGATTCTTGATCCAAAATATACAAAATATTTCTTGGTCATCCATTAATTTTACAAATTGTTGTGATGATACTATTGCTTTCAAGTTCAAATGATTAACAATCTAACTATTATTTAGTAGTTCCTTATGAAGGCTTACCCAATTTAATCTTAAGGAATAGCTTAACTCTGGAGCCTAATAATCTAAATTTGTAATCAAGTGTTTTCTTGCAAGATCCAATAAATATCTCATGAGTTTCAGTCAATCACATGCCATCATATTTATATGACCTTTGTTTTAGCCTCTTTATTATATGACTTTTATTAGTCCCTTTAGTAATTGTTCTATTTTTCCAAATATGAAAGGCAAAGATATCTATGACCATCATCTGCTATCACTGTCTTACAATGTGGTATGCATAGAAAGGTACAGATTGAACTTCCAGTGTTTATTGTATATGGCTGTAATGGTTTTAAGTCCTTATAGATTTAATTTTTTTGTGTTGGATCTAAATCAGTAATTATACTATTATAGCAGTTAACAAAATCTCCATGAATAATAGTCATTCACCTTTGTTTATTTATTTATATTGGTACTGGAGTGAACGTGCACCCAAATTGATTGAGTGATATTAGACCTTGCTTTTGCAGACTCTATCTGTAATTGCTGGATTTCTGTTTATCTATTATTTAAATGTTTTTTTTTTTCTGTACTATCCTTTCAGTGAAACCAATTACCAAAACAATTTTGTCAAGTTTAGGGCCTGAGTACCTAGATGCATCTTAATCACTTTTACTTTTGTTATTATCAACAATTGTTGATAAAACTGGTCTGACTTTGGGGTGCCTGGGTGGTTCAGTTGGTAAAGTGTAAGACACTTGATTTCAGCTCAGGTCATGATCTCACAATTCCTGAGATTGAGCCCCCAATTCAGGCTCCTCACTGTCAACGTGGAGCCTGCTTAGAATCCTCTCTCTCTCTCTCTCTGCCTCTCCCCTGCTTACATGGCAACATGCACACACAGTCTCTCTTTCTCTCTCTCCATAATAAATAAATAAACAAATAAACAAAAAAAGGTGATCTGAGTTTTACACTATCAGTAATTAGATTGTTGAACTTCTAAGTCCAGGTCCCATTTAACTGAAAGTACAATTTAGAGATAATCAGAAATAAGATTGTGGGGCCATTCCTGAAAGTACAGAAAGAAAATTATAATGTAACAAATGATAGGTTTATTTTCTAGTAAAATGTGATTCTTCAATAAATTAATTTAAATAAACCTACTGTGAATAGGACACCCAGACAGTCTATGGCATTTTGCTAGAATTCCTCGTTTTAGTTTTTAGTTTATTTACTGCCAGGATTGTTACTGATCTATCCTAGCTACTATTCAGGAAACAAACAGTTGAGTCTGGCACAGTGTGTCAGCCAATCGCTCTGTCCCAGGGAACTCTAAAGAGGACTGGACAAATAGAAAGCATAGCTGCTGGCTGGGTTTGCCAACACTGTTGCTGAACAAACTCAGATAACGTCATTGCAAGAGAAGCCAGTAACTCAGATCAGTGTTTGGGGAAAAAAAAAAAGAAAAGAAGAAATTTATTTATTTATTTATTTATTTATTTATTTATTTGAAAGTATTTTTTTAAGTTTATTTAGTTATTTTAAGAAAGAGAATGCAAGCAAAGGAGGGGCAGAGAGAGAGAGAGAGAGAGAGAGAGAGAGAGAGAGAGAGAGAGAGAGAAAGTGAATCCCAAGCAGGTGCCACGCTGTCAACGCAGAGCCCAATAAGGTGCTTGATACCAAGATTCTGGGATCATGACCTGAGCCAAAATCAAGAGTGGGATGCTCAACTGACTGAGCCACCCAGGTGCACCTAGAGTTTTATAGAAAGAAGGTCAAAAGAGTAAGTGCAAGACAGCCAGCAGACAGCTTGTGATCACGGGTGGAGGTCAGTATGTGTTCAGGGGTGACCATGGGTAAAGAATAGGACATGTGGGGCATTGGCTTGTAGATATTCCTGTTGTCATCAGGGCTTTTTTTGTCTGGCTGTTGGAATGTTTCCATCATTGCAAAAGATCTTCCACAATGCCTCAAGAAAGTATGATAAGAAATAAGAACAATGGGTTTCAGTTAGAGCAAGAGTTAAGCAGGTCTTGTGTTTTACTGGTTTTAACTGTTGGGGTCAACAGTTCAGCAAGAGAGCTCACTGAAAATGTCAGCCTAGAAATCTTAAATTCTTTGTAGGAAGCACAAACCAGTCCTTTTGAGCTGCTGGTTTCACATGGTAAGCGTGAATTCAGCTTTGATTTTATTT